>NC_056745.1:391434769-391539769 GCF_019279795.1 Protopterus annectens | reverse complement strand
AATTATCCCATACAATATAATAAGATGTTTTTCTATTTGTTCTTGTCCTAATTGTGTTTATTTCCATATGGCACACTATATTCATAACATTTTAAATTCATTGGAGGTGTATCTGAAATCCAATTTCTAGTTATTATTTTCCTAGCCACTGCTAGAATAGACCATAACAAGGGAAGCTTAACATTTTAACACTTTGAGGTACAGGTGTGTTGAATAATATAAGAGATTTAGAAATAATGAAATTATCTGTAAAAAGAGCCTGCAAAAATTCATTAATTGACTTCCAGTATTCTTTCAATTTTATACAGTCATAAAACATATGAGCCCAGTCAGCATTAATTTCTACATTACATCTCTTACATAAATTATCTTTATTATTTATTTTATTCATAGCATGTTGTTCTTGATGTACAAGAAAGAGCTATAATTATTGCAGTTTGTGTTGCAGTAAAGACCATCAAAATGCACTAACTCTCACACAGTACTGCATTCTGCTTGGTAGCTTTGCATCAATGCAGTAACCTTGTGGTAGACACCTTTCTGTTGGCTACAGTAAACTTAGTGAGGTCCATAAAAAAGAGTGGGTATCAGCGGAGCATCTTACAACTTATGTTTAGCTGTTATAAATGAACTGGTTTAAAAACTAAACCCAGCAGTTACTAGGTTTTATGTCATGTTTGATACAGAGTGAAAAATAAAGCGTGACTGAGATGGGGCTTCAATACTTCAAGACAGAAGCCAATTCTACCTTTATGTTAATTTTTTTATGAATAGGAGGTAATATTTTTTTTTAAGAGGTTCCTTTTACAGAACAAGAACACGTCAGCTGGTTGACATTCAAAATGAGGCTATGACAAGATACCTACTTTTCCTGGAAGCAGATGTTGATAGGAAGGCTTGTTGTGCGCCAAGGTCCTTAAAGTCAAGAAGAGTCAGATTCAACTAAATGACTAAACAACAAGTTTTCGAGGTCGATGACTCCAAACTAAAGTTTGGCTTGTATCACACAAATGAAGGCAGAGAATCTTGCAAATGTAAATATAAATAATTCACTACAATATTATTCTTATTATTAAGACTGCAGCCAATGGTGGACATGAGTGAAACATTAAACACAAAAACATGAGGTGTCATTTTTTTATGAGAAAGGTATTTTAAGATAGTGGCCTTTCTGTGCACATATAGAGTTCATAACAATACAGGTAAAACAATGTTGTTAAATTGTTTGACTGGAAGGTTTCAATAAATGAAGTCAGAGATACCTCTGTTAATGTGGTTAATTGCATTAGTTCTGTTATGTCAAGTATTCTAGCTAATTACCTGATAAAGAGACAGGTGGTGGAATTAAACACAATTTTACCAGTTCTTCTTCGGTATTTGCAGCTAATGAGAATTGTTTAAAGCATGTGGAAGTTTTGCAGAAACTACCGAGGCGGTCTCCATAATTGATCAATCAACAAGTAGTTTCAATAATCCTGTCAGAGACCAGAGAATGAGATCTGAATGAACAACAAGGTGGAAGGGAAGGAAGAAATCAGTTATCATGTAGCAAGCAAACCAGCTCTGTACCTCAGACCAGATTTTGGCCTCATTAGGGAAGGAGGTGGCGAACTTAACAATATTCAATATTTCCAAATTCATTCTTATGAGAGAGGAAATTCCAGCACTTGATAAAAGGTCACTATATGTACCCCTGAGGGGGCTGAATCACAGATGTTTTAGATTCATTAAAAGTGGCTGAGTGACTGTTCAGATAACTAAATAATGACATTGCTATTTTTATAAACACTCACCATGTTTATGACATTAGGAAATTCTGTCACTAATGCACGTGAGGTTATGTAGAACATTTGTGTCAGTGTGAGATTCAGTGATAGCTCCTAATTTGCAATCATCTGCAAATTTAGTCAGCCAGAGACCACTGACATTGGCCTTGACTTCTGAGAAGTAAATGCCAAAAAGGAGCAGTCCAAGAACTGATCCCTGAGGGACTCCACTTGTGACTGGCCTCTTTGTAGAGGTGGACTCCCCATTTCTAACTTCCTGGGTCCTGTCTGTAAGCCAGTTGGTTATCCACTGGGTGACATATGGGTTTCTACATAATCTCTTGAGTTTGTCAACAATGCCCGAGTTGGGTATTGTGGCAGATGCCTTGCCAGGTCAAGGTAGGCAGTGTGAACGATTTTGCCCTCATCCATTGCTTTAGTGACCTTCTCAAAGAGTCCACCAAGATGAGTAGGCATGATCTGCCCTTGACAAATCCAAACTGGGTTGGGTCCAGTGTCTGAAGGTTCACTATATCATTGTTGATCATATGCATGATAATTCTTTCCATGGCTTTACATATAAGACTAGTAAGACTTATGGGTCTGTAGTTTCCAGGGTCTGTAGATGGCCCACCTTTGTGCAGAGGGATGGCTGTTGCCTTTCTCCATTCATGAGGCACAAAGCCTGTTTGCAGGCTACAGTTAAATAGTAATTCCAGGGGCCCTTATATGTCATGTTTCATGCTATTTAGAAGGCTTCCTGTGATATTGTCCAGGCCCATTGATGCAGTGTTCTTGGTCTTAGAGAGAGCATTAAGGCCTTGTTCCCTAGAGATAGTTGGGGGAGTTATATTTGATGATAATTCCTGAGGGAAGGTTGAGGGAGAGAGAGGAGTAAAGTTGGAGCTGAATTTATCAGCCAGGATGTTTGCTGTATCTTCTGGCACAGTATAGGTGGCTCCATTTACAATGAGCTCTGCACACAATTTTGCATTGCCTTTGAGGTTGTAGAGATAGCTAAAGAATGTTTTCTGATTGTCTTTGGCCTGGGAGGCCAAACTTACCTCAAAGTTGGCTTTGGTAGACTTTATTTGTCCTCTGAGTTGTTATAGTTTGATGAGAGTGTTTTTATCCTGCTGGGTGCTGCACCTCCTAATTTTTGCCATGATCTTCTTCCTCCTGTTATACAGATGATTGATTCTGGGATTCCGCCAGGGTGGCTAATTTTTTTAGTTAGTTCTGTATTTCTTCATGGTGGGTACAGCTGCCTCCATGCAGCTATTTACATGCTTGTACAGGGTTTCTGTGAACATTTCTGCATAGGAAGAAGTGTTCTCAGGGTCTATGGGGGCTTGGAATTTTGCCAGGTTCCAAAATGCAAAGAACAAGGCAGGAAACCACTGGATAAGCACTTTATATGTTGATACAATCCTTTCTCAATACAAAACAATGCATAGAACCAGCTCTTTATATAGGTCCAAATATATCACATTAGCCAATCAGCAAATCACATGATCCCAAATCCAAAAACATTTTAAAGAAACATTTAAAACTTTTAAAAAAAAAAACTTAAAAATACTTTAATAAAACTTTAAAATATATATTTAGATAAAACTTCAGGCTAAGAGATTAGCTCTACTTAATTTAACTAAAATAGGTTTGAGACTGACTTGGCTATTCAAGCCTGGTTTGAATCACTCATGTCTCAAAATCCATTCATATTCTTTAATTTCTAAGTGATTATTTAAACCTGGTCAATAATTCTAAACCTAAAAAATGCTGCTGACCAAATTCCTCTATATGTTTGAATAGTGCATTCCTGTCATAGCATCTCTAATTTCTGACTTATGTTCAGTCATCCTGTCCTTAGTTTTGCCTACATAGCATTACATGCCTGGCAGGTAGCCAAGTAAACCACATGGGTAGTATACTCTAAAACTAAATGTCCTACCATTGCTAGGATGCACAAACGTATCATTTTCTGTACTACAAATGTCATCACAACAAGAACAGTTGTGACATTTGTAGTACCATATTCACTATAGTAGATACAGGTGTAGTCCTCTCAAAGTCCTTGTAGCATAGTGAACTCTTAAGGGTCCTCATATTCTTATAAGAGAAATTGTTTAGGTCCCAATAAACTTCTTAGTTCATCTGATGCCATCAAGATGTCCCAATTATCAGATAAAATTTTTCTAACAGCGGGTGTCCTAAATTATATGTAGTTACATATCTAATAGGTGCTACAGATGTTTGTTTGCACCTAGAGTCAATACTAACAACATCCTCATACAAAACTGGTTTAAATAAAGTCCGCCTATCTTCCCTAATCTTAATGACCTGTTCATAAAGTAAAGATCTATCATACCCACTAAGCAAGAAATCATTAACCATCTCATTTAATTGTACTTCAAAGCAGTCATCATCGGTATTAAGCCTACTGAGTCTGCAAAATTGAGATTTAACAGTACTTCTAAATATGTGAGGTGCATGCATGCTTGTGGCATAAGTCTATCTACTTGAACAAAGCGCTTTGTAGATGACTGCCTCCTACTTTGGAAAGGTAACCATGAGGATCTTGAAAAATTTCTGGAATATCTAAACTCTGCATCTACTTTTCTAAAGTTTAAGATGACAGTATCTGAAACTTCTATTACATTTTTGGATTTGAAGTTAGATCTTGCTGGAGATACACTACAAACTAGTATCTTTAGGAAAGAAGTTTGTTCAGGTAGATACACTTATGCCACAAGCATGCATGCACCTCACATATTTAGAAGTACTGTTAAATCTCAATTTTGCAGACTCAGTAGGCTTAATACCGATGATGACTGCTTTGAAGTACAATTAAATGAGATGGTTAATGATTTCTTGCTTAGTGGGTATGATAGATCTCTACTTTATGAACAGGTCATTAAGATTAGGAAGATAGGCGGACTTTATTTAAACCAGTTTTGTATGAGGATGTTGTTAGTATTGACTCTAGGTGCAAACAAACATCTGTAGCACCTATTAGATATGTAACTACATATAATTTAAGGACACCCGCTGTTAGAAAAATTATATCCGATAATTGGGTCATCTTGATGGCATCAGATGAACTAAGAAGTTTATTGGGACCTAAACCCAATTTCTCTTATAAGAATATGAGGACCCTTAAGAGTTCACTATGCTACAAGGACTTTGAGAGGACTACACCTGTATCTACTATAGTGAAATATGGTACTCACAAATGTCACAACTGTTCTTGTTGTGATGACATTTGTAGTACAGAAAATGATACGTTTGTGCATCCTAGCAATGGTAGGACATTTAGTTTTAGAGTAGCAGGTACATGTATTACTACCCATGTGGTTTACTTGGCTACCTGCCAGGCATGTAATGCTTTCTATGTAGGCAAAACTACCCGCAGGCTTAAGGACAGGATGACTGAACATAAGTCAGAAATTAGGAGATGCTATGACAGGAATGCACTATTCAAACATATAGAGGAATTTGGTCAGCAGCATTTTTAGGTTTAGAATTATTGACCAGGTTACACCTACACCTAGGGAGGGACCTAAATAATCACTTAGAAATTAAAGAATATGAATGGATTTTGAGACTTATGAGTGATTCAAAACCAGGCTTGAATAGCCAAGTCAGTCTCAAACCTATTTTAGTTAAATTAAGTAGAGCTAATCTCTTAGCCTGAAGTTTTATCTAAATATATTTTTTAAAGTTTTATTAAAGTATTTTCAAGTTTTTTGTATTAAGTTTTTTAAAAAAGTTTTTTTTAAATGTTTCTTTAAAATGTTTTTGTGATTTGGATGACATATCATGTGATTTTGGCTGCATGTCATGTGATATATTTGGACCTATATATAAAGAGCTGGTTCTATGCATTGTTTTGTATTGAGAAAGGATTGTATCCGAAAGCTTTACTTGTATAAAGTGTTTATCCAGTGGTTTCCTGCCTTGTTCTTTGAATTTTGCCAGGTTCTCACTTACTAGCAGGAGGTTAGCCTTAGAATAGTTCCTGAATATTCCAGGTTTAACTGGGGGTCCAGGATTCATTTTTAGTTCAAAGGAGATCATTTTGTGGTCTGCCTTACCAGGGAAGGCATTACAGTAGGCGGTGTGCAGGAGTCTCCCATATTAGTGAGGACCAGATCCAGTATGGTTGCACCCCTGGTTGGTGTATTGACTATCTGGTCCAGGGAGTTTGTTTACAAAATCCAGGAATCTCTTGTATGTATGTTTGGTGTCATATAGGATTCCCAGTTAATAGTGGGGTAATTAAAGTCATCCATGAATATGGTATTGGGTTCGATGGTTAGTGTTTCTAATAAGTTTAAATGCATGGTATGGGTTTACTGGTCATAGACGGGGACCTATGGCTTGCAAGGAAGTGGTCTTGGATTTTACCTATGGTGATTTGAACATAGAGCAGCTCGAGTACATTGTCCTGTTTGACCAGCCTTGAAGTATATTTATTTTTTATGTAAATAGACACCATCTTCAGTCCCTGCCTGTGAAGTAGCTGGCCTAAATGTGTGGAAGGCTGTTCAGGCAGTTGAAGCCTCCCAGGATGATGGAGTTTCTGTGTGTATGAAGTTCATCCAAAGTATTTAAGAAATGGACATGGTTTTCTGGGATCCTGTAACATGCCATAATCTGAAAATTGGGTTTATTTAGGCTGAGATGAATTCTAATAAGTTCTTTTTTTGGCTCTCTGGGAATCTGTCTTAATTTAATATGGACTTTAACAAATATGGATTCTCCACTACAGTTTCCATCAGGTTTGAAGGCTTAGTAGGTCCAAAATCCTGGTGTAGAGGGGTGGTGCTTTCTGCACTCTTAAACCATGTTTTAATAATAATATAAACATGAATGTGCTTCAAATGCAGGAGAACTTCAAAGTCAGGTAATCTACTATGCAGACTTCTAGCACTGAGCAGTGCCACATAAGTATTGTCAGGTGCTTTGTTTGTTATGTTTTTTTGGTTTGGAAGATCTATTACCTGGATGCTGCCAAAAAAGGCACTATAAGGGCAGAATGTGGAAACTTTGAACAGAAAAGTGCAAGTCTTCATTTACAAAGCAAGTAGGGCTGTGCAGCAGTTCATTCCATGGTGACACATAGTGGACCCCCTCGAATGGCACCAGTGAATGAACCAATTGTTAAAATCAGTCATGTTTTCTTTATACCTTGGCATCATTTGTGGTGAAGGTAGGCTTTTGATCAATTACATAGTCTATCCTACCCTTGTAATATACACATAGAACTTAGAAATGTCTCTTTGTATTTCCCTTAAGATTTTGCACACCAGGTCACTTACACCCCCATGGACCACCATGACATGGCTGTATTTGTTTATCTTTAGGGTTTGGAGGCCTCGTGAAATGTCAGAGATCTAGACACCAGAAAGTGAACTCACAGTTCACCGTCTTTTTCACCAGACTTCTGAGGCTACAGTCTATCTATCATAAACATTTTAAGTTATTAGTTAAGAATAAATTAGACCTCAAAGAGCATTTTTTAGAAGTCAGTTTTGCATGTTGAAACTCCTCCAGAGCTTAAAGGAGCTTTGAATAATAAGCCCTTGCTAAGAATGAGACTATTAAGGCATTAATTAACTAATCTGTATGTACTCTATAAGGAGTTTTTATGATTATTTTCTTTATTTAAACAAAACAGTCTTGTGCAAAAGTGTTTGCTGTTTGTTATATGCTAACATACATACCTCTCAACCTGGAAACATCAAAAATCTGGAAAAAGCCCATGCAAAATAGGTACAAATCTGTATGTTGATTAACATCTAATTTGCATACACAATTATGTAACCCCACCCACTCCAATGGAATTGTGGGATACCAACTTTCAAACGCAAACTGAAGAACAGACAACCAAAATATGGCACCAGAGTCCCCCTGCAGCCATTCCAATGTCCCATTACCTGGCTATTTTGTCCCATTTACCATAAACACTAATGTGTGCATACTGCTTTATTTCTACAATGATTATTTGGATTTTATTTTTACATTTTGCAGTACATCAATGCACAAACACTAACAGACATCTGATAAACAAAGCAATACTGTCTCACAATGAAAATAGACTTGGCATTAAAACTTCTCTGCCCTTGAAACTCACATTCATTGAAACAGCATTGAAACCCATACCACATCCAAAAAAAATGCATCTGGCCAGTGGTGGATAAATATTACCTTTGGGCTGTTTTCAAGTCATTGTCCCCTTGCACAAAAAGCAAGAAATATACATGTGTTTTCTTTGATACACCTTCCTGACTTTATTAAGTTATATTCCTAGTATAATGGAGCACACTTGCTAGAGCGCTTTTTAAATTTATTGTTTGAATGAACATTTTTCCAGTAGGCTGTACTGTAGGCAATGAAAGAAAATGCATGAACCAATAATGACAAAACTTCCCAATTCAGAACATTTCCATCATGAAAGTCTACTTCCACACCCAAACTATAAACAGAATACAAGTAGTGTAAGCCATAGACATCTTGAACAGCTTCTCGCACTTATTTTCAGTTTCAGGTTTTTTTTGGGGGGGGGGGGTCAAAAACCAGGGACACATTTTAAACATTGCTTGTATAATTTTGGAAAGTTGCTAGAATAAAATGTTGTGTTACCACCATGCATGTTACTGGTAAGTCTTGAACCCAGAGCCCTATGCACTATAGTCAGAACAACATACCAGTCCATTATGCTAAATCAGCAGTTTCCTGAAAAATAGGAAGACTAAAACTTAATGGCTATCATTTAGTGAATTCAGTTCTCACATCTCACCATAGCTCTCAACCTCTTAGCACAAAAAAACCTGGATAAACAACAAAGCCAATAATGGGGGAATACATTTTCAGTTCTCAGTTCTCACTCACCATAGCTGTGAACTGTTAGCACAAAAACCTGGACAAACAACAAAGCCAATAATGGGGGAATACAAATTCTGTTCTCACTTCTCACCATAGCTCTCAACTCTTAGCACAAAAAATCTGGACAAAGCTCAGAAATGGTGGTGGCTAGGGACTTTAGGCTCTTTTTACTCTGTACCTTTTTGAGCCTGAATACCTCTAGCCACCAGGTTTATTACATGGGGGCATTTTCACACACACACACACACACACTATGGGCCAAAGTCCAATCAAAATATAGATTCCACAATAAAAGTATATGTATCTAATTATTTTTTAAAAACGTATAAAGAAGCGGCTTGACAGATTTATAGTGGAACTCTTTTTCATAGTCAAACCAAAGATTTTGTAATATAACTTACCCTAAGCGCTGTCCTTGACTTATCTAATGTAAAAGTATAACAAGCTCCCTGAGTGTTAGAAGTAGAACTCAACAATTCTATATTTAACAATGTTCAAAATGTAGCACTCAAGCGCCCTGTAAGCAAAGTTTGCATGTAAATATCTACAACTAATTGTAAAAAGACACAAACTTTCCACTCTAAATGGGTATGACACATCTCTACAAAAAGCAACATGCCTTGTAAATTTCCTCTGAATACCTTCAACATAAAGAAGATCTTACTTTTTATATGAACAGAATAGCATCTTATGCTCAATTATGGGGTGAATATTCATTATAAACTTTAAAAGACATGCTTTAGATCTTGTAATAAAATTCTTAAGAACTAATCTAGTAGCATTTAAAGTCTTTGCTTTAACTTTTAAGGTATTAGATCTAACTCTAAAATCACAACATATTGTAATACTCAAGTCCTTCTATTCTATATAGTTCTGTAACTCATACAGGCCTAAATTACCTTTACATTCAAACACAGGTTTCCCATAGAGTAAAACAGCACATTTATCCTTATTAATTTTTTGCTCGATTTGATTTAGCCATTTGTTGTCATTTAGCTCATAATTTAGCTAGCAGTGAAATGGCAGGCAGCACTCGTTCGGGAATTCCAAGCAAGTAGAAATGGCAGGCAGCACTCATTTTATGTAATGGCAGCGAGAACGGATAATGCGGGAAATGCAAGCAGCAGTGAGAACAGGGAATCAGGTAAGGAAACAAAGGGTGTGTGTGTATGTGTGTGTGTGTGTGTGTGTGTGTGTGTGTGTGTGTGTGTGTGTGTCTGTGTGTCTGTGTGTGTGTGTGTGTGTGTGTGTGTGTGTGTGTGTGTGTGTATGTGTGTGTGTGTCTGTGTGTGTGTGTGTGTTTATGTGTGTGTGTCATAGGCACATAATAAATGTTTCTTACCAGCACCCTGCCATCACACATAACTCTGAGTCCCACATCTGGCACAGTTAAGCCATACAGCACACATGGACTGCCTGTTTTGAGAGTGTGGCATCCCCTTTACAGCCATTTCTGCTCACACAGTGTAAAGTCCTGCAGAAGAGAGGAAACAAAGCACATCAGCAGATGCAGCACACCGCAGAGGATGTGCCTGCCAGTCCAAATATACATTACAGCTGCCTAGATGCTTTTGATGACGTACTATATTTGCCAAGTAAAATGTGTTCCAGGTATGTGGCGCGTTGTTTACTGCATAATGTGATTATGGACACAATTGCTGCAGCACTATGACCAGAAGTGGAACATCCTGTAGCTGTGGACACATAATGGGATTTTAATGTAGCTAAATTATCAACTAGATGACAACAACACACACATATGGCCTGACCCACACCTAAGTAACAGACTTTAAAGCATGGGCACACACCATCCCTCTTGGTGGGGATCCTCATGACTGAGAGCACCAGAACTGTTCACCATATAACAGGAGTAACAGCAGAGATGCAATGCATCTTATGTGGGTATCTTCACTGTGCAGCAGCCTAGTAGGGATTCCCCATGCTATCACATGGCACAGCCAGGCCCTGACATGTGGACAATACTAGGGCTCTATCAGCAAATGTGTAGGGCTAAGATTTACAATGCATGCTTACATGCCATTTGCTTGCAACTCACCTACTTGCTGCCTACTCACAAAGGCAGGTACATAACTTGCCAAGCAGTCAGACCTACTACACTCATACCAATGTAACCCTAAAAGTGCCACTCACTTCTTAACCCTAATCCCAAACCATGATCCCAAACCAAAAACTCCCAGTCTGTGCCCAACCCTAAAAGTCTCATTCACTCCTTAACACTTTTTTTGCATCTCTTTGCCATCACTGCCTAATAATAATCAACCCCTTCTTGGCCTACTGGCCCATTCATTTCACCATTAACAGGGAGAAGGATCAGCCTGCAGGAGCCATCATGTAGGCAACCATATGAGTAGTATGAGATTTTTTATTTTTTTTCCCCGTGCCTCTTGTGCTGACCCAGCAAAACCCCATGCATGGGAAGTGTAGTAGGCATCATTGTTACTTTGCCCTCACCTCTGCAAGCTGATGTGTTTAAGACTGCCCCGCCCAACCATAGCAGGTACCATGTGGTTATTTTTCCAGGAAGTACCAGGGGAAGTTAACCTGTGCAGATGTGCCCCTGGGTGTGTGCCCCCAGCCACCACACTAAAATCATCTCACCCATTTTCCCTGCCTGAGCTGTCACGTGCCTGAGTTGCCATATGAAGTGGGCAATAGTCAGGGCTTTATCCCTCTACAGCACTGGTACAGGCTACCTTCTCTGGTTATGATGTCAGCTATGTGTTACTGTATCCTTTTATACCTGTATAACTGAGGATGAATATAACCCACTTCACCGTCTCTCCTTTGAAGTGTATGTGCAGATGTCTGATGCACAATGTAACTTGACCATGCACTGTCCAGCACAGCATTTAATTTGCACCACATGCATCATGCTGTTTTGTGTGACACTACTAATCATGGACCCATACTGCTGAATGCGACTGGGCTGCTTCACCTGTGGTGCCATGTATTTTGTCCTTTGTTGTCTGGGGGTGCATGGTCTTGTTGCTGCTGGCAGTTCTTAACCTCAGTGCCATTGCTGACTGAGAATAATGTTTGGCCATGACAGGGACTGTCATGGTGGGTCTAGTGGTTCCTGGACTGGATGGCTAGTCTGCATGCTTTGTAGTCATCATATCATACAGTCTTCAGCAAGATACAAAGATCTTGCAAACTGTGGCAGATGCATCATGGACTGACTTTCCCCAGGATGAATCCAGTACTGGATACAAGCTTTCAGCAGGCTGAACGAACACTCTTCAAAGTTTGTGATTTGTACATTTGCAGTGTTATACCCCATTTTAACCATGATGCTTGTGTTCCATATGGGTATCATCAGTTGTGGGTGTCTGGTATCACCTAAACCACAGTGAGAACATATGAGGTGTGAAACATGTGAACACTGTCTTTGAATTATATGTCTTATTAGCACAGTGCCTGCACTTACAAACTAGGTGGCCTTGTGGAATTTCATTACATTGAATGCAGCAATATCGGTACTGTGAATACACATTGGTTGTGAATGAAGAAAAAAAAATAGCGTGCTCAGTACTTTATTTATACTTCCTAATTCATCATTCTAAAATTACTTTCAAAGATTACAGAGCAGAGAAACAGGTAGATCAGACAGTATCAAAAAAGGCAATTAAACAATAAAACAATTAAGCCATTAAATACTATATAATCATTATTAACAACCTAAAATCAATAAAACCAATATTACTAATATATGACATGCAAAACTAAATGTTAAAAATACAGCCCTAATAAAATTAACACTCTTTATGAAAGCAGTTTTGAATGTAAGTCATATTTAAGACCATGAGGAATTAATGTTTTACATTTAATAATTAGAACTGCTTCCTTACATTTACATTTTAATATTATTATTATTATTATACTTGGCAGTAAAAAAACTCTAACACAGTATGCCAGAGGAAAGTTCAACAACAATATTATTGTGGTGGTCCAAATAATGCTAAGCCACAGGACTTTGCATATTACAATTAATAATATCTCTAACATGTCATCTTAAATTTTTTGGTCTCCCCTATATAGGTGAGACCACAGAAAAAGTCCATAGCATAAATAACCTGCATAGAATCATGGCTGTGAGAACCTACTATATTAAATCAGATGTCATTAATATAGCTAACTTCTTTAATTATCAAACCATACACATTACCATAACCATGGGGGGTCCCTTGTGTTCCGATTTTGAGTCAGATATTTCATTTCTTGACCTTTTAAAATAACTGTGTACAAGAATATCCAAGATGTCTTTTTCCATTTTTATATACGCATATTTTAAAATGTTAGGTAAAACTGTTTTCAGTGTAACAGCTTCCATTAAAATCTTGTAAGTTTTCTTAATACTATTCACCAAATTCTTAGACTGACTAGAATATTCATGTATACCATAATATCGTACATGTCCTCAGAACCATGACCAGTTTCCTTACAGGTATTTCTGTTATGGGATGTAAATGTTTTATAAAATAAATAATATTACGAATATCACACACTTTCCAATATGTCTTAAGAATATATTCTTTACATAGTCTTAATATTGTCTGCTTAACATCAGTAATCTTGTAAGAATTAAATGCCCTTCTGCCTCTCATTAATTCCCCATATGGTAAAGCAGATATAGTTTGTTTTCTAGTACCTATATTTTGATTTCCCTTGCCCACCTGTATCACCTAGGTATGAAATGTAAATTTAATAAATACAAAAAATTGTTTAAAATATAGTAAAAAAAAAATACTAAACCTATCAGTGTCTCCTCTACATATTGAATAATTAAAGGAAAGTTTATGTAACCACCTGTCTGATATCAGGAGACATATTACAACCAACGCACTTTGTAAACATATCCTTAAAACTGACCTCACACATAGTTTTAAATTTATGATCTTACATACAGTTTCTAAGTCAATAAGAGGAGGTGACATTAAGCATCAAGCTTGAAATAGAGGAAGCAAAATGGATACTGCGTTTCAAAGCACACAGCTCTCAGGGCTTGAATTGATTTGTTAGCATAAAATCCTATTTAACAGAACTTCAAATGAAAGTACATTAATAATTATTGTTTTTATCAGCTTCATATAATTACAGTTATTGTACTTTATTATATTTTTTAATTTTATTGTATTATGTGTTTTTCCTACATTTTTATATCATGTGACTTAAGTGGCATGTGACCTTATTTATGTGCTTTTTCTATATTTTTATACATCATGCGGCTTAACTGTCATGTGATTTTATTCATGTGACTAAGTTTTACTTATATGAGACATATTATGCTGCATTCACTATTCATATTCTGGGGAAAGTACTGAAAAGTTGTGCAGACCAACTCAACATAGTCCTGATGGACATCTTCAGTACCTCTCTTGTCCAGGAAATAGCACCAGCATGCTTCAAAGTTACCAACATAATCTGTCTGCCCAAAAACGCCAACCCCATCTGCCTAAATGATTACAGGCCAGTGGCTTTTACATCAAATGCAATGAAATGCTTCAAAAGACTGGTTAAAAGGCATTTAACTACAGTACTAACCCAATCCTTTGACCCACTGCAGTTTGCTTACTGGGCAAGCAGATAACTGCTGATGCCATTTCGGTGGCACTTCACCTCACATTGGAGCATCTTGATGAGAAGAACAACTATGCCAGGCTGTTGTTCACAGATTTCAGCTCAGCATTCAATATGGTGATTTCACTGCAACTTATAGAAAAGCTAATCAACCTTGACATAAGTAAAGGACTGGGCGAATGGATCCTCAATTTCCTGACTGGAAGACCACAAAGGACCTGTGCTGGTAACAACAGTTCAGGGAGCATTTCAGTCAACACCAGAGCACCCCAGGGTTGTGTGCTGAGTCCTCTACTGTTCACAATCCTTACCCATGACTGCTCTGTGAAAGCTAGCAACAACCACATCATCAAATTCACAGATGACACCACAATGGTGGGACTCATAAGTGCTGATGACGAGAGTGGGTCTAGGAATGAGGTCAAATACCTGATTGAATGGTGCAATAACAACAATTTGGACCTGAATGTCAATAAAACAAAATAAATTATTATTGACTTCAGAAAGAGTGCTGCCATGCACCTGCCCCTCAAGATCCACGGTGAAGAAGTGGAGTGAGCCCAAACTACAAAGTTCCTGGTGGACATATATCAGAGGGTCTTTCTTGGAGTACAAACACAGGCCAGCTAATTAAAAAAGCCCACCAGAGACTACACTTCCTAAGAAGGCTGAGAAAAGCAAAGCTCTCTATGAATACCTTCTACAGAGGAGCCATTGAGAGCATTATCACCAGCAGCTACACTGTATGGTTCGGTAACAGCACAATGGCCGAAAGGAAGAAGCTGCAAAGAATAATAAGAACAACAGAAAAGATCGTGGGCACTAGTCTTCCTATCTTATAGGAACTCTTTGAAATGAGATGTAAAAAGAGGTCCTGCAAAATACTGAGCGACACTTCTCATCCAGTGTATAGATGGTTCACTAAGCTTGCTTCTGGTAGAAGGTTACGGAGTATTCGCTGCAGGACCTCCAGATTCATGAACAGTTTTTATCCAACTGCAATAAACCTCATTAATGCAGATATAAATCTGGATGTATCACAACTATAACAGATTGTTGCATCTCATTCTTTTTTTTTTTTCATACAGTAATTCTATTTATTGCTTACTAAAATTAATATTATATTCTCATTCAAGTGCAATTCCAGTCACTCCCTTATGTGCAATATCACCCTATCTCACCTCTGTGTATACTGCACTTTTCATGTAATTGTCTAGTAGTCAGTGTTGTGCAATGTGGGCAAAAAAAGCTCCAAACAAACAGGAACACCAAGCCCAAAAATTCCTTCCTTAACGCGTTTTTATTAAATACACAAATGAAATAGCGTTTTCGCCACAAACACAGTGTAGCTTCTTCAGAGGATTTTGATACATACAGAAAATGGACTCCTTTTATACAAAAATACAAATACTTAATTAGAAAGCCCACTCAAAAACCTCAATTGCAAAAGCAATTACACATTAAAAGGGCAATCCAAATAGTAATTATAAATGCTTTTCTAGTGCAAAAGGTTTTTGGTTGTACTATATGAGTACTAAATAGAATCTAAAAGTACTCAACCAAACCAAGTGCTAAAAGTGTATGTATAAAACAATCTAAAACAAAAATTACACTTTAAAGCAAATATATAATAATACAAGAAAAGGTGTCTAAGAAAGTGACACCATACATTAACTCAAACAAACATGAAGCAGTGAGAAAAAATATATTTATAAAACAATAGAAAATATATGTATTAATAAAATGATAACATCATAAAAGTCATGTCATATAAAAGTACACAAAAGCTCAGCGATGGTAACCTCACAAGCTTACTTTAACTAAAATGCTGATATTCAGTATAGACAACAAGCTGTACAAGTATATACAAGTGCAGCAGTAACGCACACTAAATACATGGTGTGTATATACTAAATGTACAAAAAATAGCCTATGTCATAAAATATTATATAATTATAAACACTAATTAACTCAGAAAGTCAAAACCCAAGTAATTAAACATAAAAGCAAAAAAAATTTTTTTAAAATAATAATTTGAGTCTCACCTCAAGTATGATTTATATTTTAACACTGGGGCTATATTACAACTTTCATTAAGCCCCGGTGTATTAAAAGAATCTAACTTTAACTGCCATAAAAGCTCACGTATTTCAAGTAAAAGAGAGGTAGGGCCACCCCTAAAAGAAGGAGCCACATGGTCAATACCCATGAACAAAAATGCATGGCCAGAGTTGTTGGATACATGCTTGGCTAATGCATTTTCGCATTTGTTGTTTTTGATTGCATAGCAGTGCTGGTATATACGCTCCTTAAATTTTCTATCCGTCTTACCGACGTAGAAAGCGGGGCAGCATGTACAAAAGGCCAGGTAAATTATAGATTTTGTATCACAACAAATCCTATACTTGATAAGATATTTCCTATCCGAGATGTCAAAAGAACTACCTGACTTAATGAAGTTACACCAATTACACAAACCACAAGGAAATGACCCCTTAATCCTGTTAAAAGAGTCACTCAAAGGAGCGCATTGTAGTAAATCCTTCATATTCCTGCCTCTCCTAAAAACAATACGAGGTTTGACACCTAGCTTGTCGGATAGCAACGCATGAGTAGAAATAAAATACCAATTCTTGGTCAAAATACCCAGAATAGCATCAGAGTTTAAATTAAATGTAGTGACAAAACTACAAGTGAGCTCCTGTGATGGTTTTACTATAACAGAGTTTATGGCACAGCCTTGTGGTAAGGGTAAGGTAACACCGGCTTATTATTTTTTTTGCTTTTATGTTTAATTACTTGGGTTTTGACTTTCTGAGTTAATTAGTGTTTATAATTATATAACATTTTATGACATAGGCTATTTTATGTACATCTAGTATATACACACCATGTATTTAGTGTGCGTTACTGCTGCACTTGTATATACTTGTACAGCTTGTTGTCTATACTGAATATCAGCATTTTAGTCAAAGTAAGCTTGTGAGGTTACCATCGCTGAGCTTTTGTGTACTTTTATAATGATATGACTTTTATGATGTTATCATTTTATTAATATATATATTTTTTATTGTTTTATAAATATATTTTTTCTCACTGCTTCATGTTTGTTTGAGTTAATGTATGGTGTCACTTTCTTAGACACCTTTTCTTGTATTATTATATATTTGCTTTAAAGTGTAATTTTTGTTTTAGATTGTTTTATACATACACTTTTAGCACTTGGTTTGGTTGAGTACTTTTAGATTCTATTTAGTACTCATATAGTACAACCAAAAACCTTTTGTACTAGAAAAGCATTTATAATTACTATTTGGATTGCCCTTTTAATGTGTAATTGCTTTTGCAATTGAGGTTTTTGAGTGGGCTTTCTAATTAAGTATTTGTATTTTTGTATAAAAGGAGTCCATTTTCTGTATGTATCAAAATCCTCTGAAGAAGCTACACTGTGTTTGCGCTATTTCATTTGTGTATTTAATAAAAACGCGTTAAGGAAGGAATTTTTGGGCTTGGTGTTCCTGTTTGTTTGGAGCTTTTTTCGCCTGTTTGTCTTTTGGTTCCTGGCACAGTGTTGTGCAATGTAATAAATAGTGTGAAAGCACAAGTGTCTTACTTAGATATTTACTTTTGTACTGTAGTTATTGTTTATTCTTTACCTATCATGTCATTCTTCTTGTGTTTGTTTCCTCCTGTAAAAGAGCTGACACTCGAAATTTCATTTAGGTAGCACTTGTGTTTCCTAAATGACAATAAAGTTTTTTTGAATCTTTGAAGTTTTACTCTCCCACATTACAAAGACACGCATCTGGAACATTTCTCCCCGAGCCTCCGCTGAAAATTGGCTTCGTTCCAAGTCGGACTTTCCCAGTTAACAAATGATAAATAAATACTTATGAGACATATTATGCTGCATTCACTATTGACCTGAACAAGCCTAGCAGTGAAATTGTTTTTAACACTTGCGTTTTATTGCTTTCTATATGGATTCTACATTATTAAAGACTGTGTTTTACCAAAACTGTTCATGGCTCCAGCGACTACTCTTTTCTTTATCATTGGATTTACTTTTTCAAGTTGGGATAAGTCACTAATTGTTAATACACTCTCTCTCTCTCTCTCTATATATATATATATATATATATATATATATATATATATATATATATATATATATATAGATATATATATATATAAATAAATACACACACACACACACACACACACACACACACACATATATATATATATATATATTTATATATACACACACCCACACACATATCATACTATTGACTTATGCAAAGCACAAAGCAGTACAGGATCTCTTGTCTTTATGACTCTGAACAATAGTTGCATCTGTCTCTTAGGCCTTGATTTGACTGCAGAGGTATGTTCTTTAAATGGCAGTTCATGACCTACAGTTACCCTTCACATCTTTAATACTTTATATTATTTCAAGTTGTTGGTTATGAAATATAATTCTGATGTTGCTTATTCTTCCGTATAACATCACTTCCCTTTTCCCACCATTTAATCTTAATCGTTTGTCTGCATCCTATGAAGTAATACAGTTACTCGGGTCATCTGCTGGCTAAGGTTATTCCAAGGTTATTCCAGGTAAGTAGCTGCTTTAACTTTAGATTTCATACAGCCTAACAGACCGACACTTAAATTCTCTGCAATAAATTGTTTGGCTGCATTTTAAAGTGTGTTGTATAGTTGTTTCTCTTAGGTTAGGATTAGAAGGGAAGGTTCACATTACAGCTACATATAACTTCATGTGATTACTCATCAGTACAGTTTCAACTATTATTTGACTATTATTTTTTGGTGCAGAAGAATTTTAGAACCAATCATTAATTGTTATGAACAGCTACAAGGAGCAACACACTGATTCAGTGGCTAATTTTGTTTCCATACAGCATTTGTTTCTACAGTCAGGTTCCCATCTGGAGTCTGCTGTCTTTCCCATGTCCATGCAAGATTTCCATTGGGTACACTTGTTTCACCCTGCATCCTAAAGATGCTTGTATTCTGTATGATCAAATATACTTAATGTTGAATGTAAAATACTAGCATTAAGAAGTTCAAACATACAGAATATCAAACACCTTAAATACAAATTTACAAAAGATTGAGAAAGAAAAACTATTTCATCTCCTGATCTTCACACTAAAACCCCCCATAACACTAGCCTCAAATTTATCTGAATAGTAGCAGTGTTACAGGAAGGCTCTTTTTAAGATAAAATGTAGGGTTAGGGATAGGGAATGGAGCAGTGTTAGACTTAGCATCCATTACTAAGATGGGCATGGGGGCTCCGCCCTTCTCCCTGCACCACCTTAGTAATGGGAATTAACCCTAACCCTTACTCTAATGCTGTTCATTCCCCCAACCCTACACCTTACCTTAAAAAATACTTCCTGCAACATTGCCATTACAGAAGACAGGCCTAAACACAAAACATGCACAAACACACACTAACAACACTGCATCTATTCCCTTACCTTATCCTGACCCTAACCCTAAAATACATACACTCATGCACACATATACAAAACCTGGCCCCTCACCTATTTGTGACCTTAACCTAAACTCCCAAACATGCGCACAAATGCTCTCACCTATTCCAAACCCATTCCCCTCTAAACAAAACATATCATCAATATTGGGACCATATGGCTATCCATACATTTGACACCACCACCGCTAACATTTTTTGACCAAACAGACATTTGACAAAATGCAGGAAAGCCCCAAAGACATATCTCGGTGAATTGGCAATCTTTCAAATCTCCTGTAAGTGAGTGTTTGTATGTCTGGTAGTGAGACTAACATCCCATTTAGTATTAATATATCTGCATTTTGCCCATAGAGGGCTAGGATAGCCTTTGGTTTTCCTGGACACTGAACTGGATAAAGTGATTACAAGAGAATGAATTAATTAATTATAGGTACAGATATATTAATTTATCCAAGGTATGTTTTTTTTACAAACTGTGCTACTTTAGTGGATTTTTTCAATGAGTGGATGTATACATTGTACTTCTGTTAGGGAGCATTATTTTGTGTGTGTGTGTGTGTGTGTGTGTGTGTGTGTGTGTGTGTGTGTGTGTGTGTGTGTGTGTGTGTGTGTGGTGTGCACATGAGTCTGTGCGTTTTTCACTTTCTGTTTTAGTGCTTTTCTATGCTAATCTTTATTAACCAATTGCATTCAATTAATGTTAAGGTTTGAATCTGCCTCTGTGCTACCCTTTCGGAATTAGCTTTGCAAATTCTTTTTGACATTTACCATATTAAGTATTAACAACTTCATAAACTGGCATTGTGCTTTGTAGCTCCTAAAACAATTTATGATATAAACCCGTCTTTGCTGATAACGTCATATCCAAAGCTTGAGTGAACGCAATTCTGCAGCATTCGGATCAATTGTTGAGCTTCTTCTTCTTCTGCCTCAATTAAAGTTTAAAAGCACTTTTACATTATTACTTTCTGCTGAGAACACAATCAGTTCATTGTGATATTTTTTCCCTGGGCTGTTTATATTGTGACTTACTGGTAACACTTTTTGTTTGTTTAATTTGATCTAATTGTAGAAGTCAAACTTCTTATTTTAATTTTTTCCACCTGATGTTCAAGATAGCGTCACTTTTTCACAAAATACTTTTCACTCCACTTTGGTATTTTGCTATATGTCTTATGTACACGCACATGTATATACATATATATATATATATATATATATATATATATATATATATGGGTCTACTTTCATAGACCGAACGTACGAATCGCCGACACACATGTTCCCGACCCCAAACAACCGAAAACACACCACACCAACAACTCAACATACCGAACACCATAACACCGACACAAAAAACGCCAAGTACACATTGCACACAACAACATATCCACTAACCTTAACCTAAACCCTAACCCTAACGTCCGACACTACCGCACACTTACCCAACCCGCACCCTAACCCTAACTCACTTAACACACCCCTAAACCTCAACACAGTCACTACCGCACACTTACCCTACCTGCACCCTAACCCTAACTCACTTAACCCACCCTAAAGCATTCAGCCCGTCACTATCGCACACTCACTCCACCCGCATTCTAACCCTGACACACTTAACACTACCCTACACTGCTCTACGTCACTTCCACACACTTACCTCACCGGAACCCTTAGTCCGACAGCACCGCACACTCACCTTTCCCACACCCTATCCTAATATCCCTCACTATCATACACTTACCTGTCCGCTCCCCAATACTACATCTTTCACTTTCGCACACTTACCGTATCGCGCTCACACTCTGCCGTTGTCGGTCTCTCAGCCGTCGGGATTTCGCGTTTTTGGTAACCTACCTGTTCGGTCGTTCCGTCTCGGTCTTCCGGGTGTCGGTGACGTGGCGCTTCGGTCTATGAAAGTAGACCCATATATATATATATATATATGTATATATGTATATCAATAGATATAACTTTTTATTTTCTACCTGTAATTGCTCAGCTTCACATTTTGTACAACTACAATATTTAACAGACATGTACTATGTCTGCTAGACAATGTTTTTATTTTTTTTCTCCCATTACTTCCCTGACTTTCATGTATGCATAACCTCCTGATCGTATATGTTTTACACTTGCACTGCTGAGCTTACCTGGCCTATAATGCTGCTATTGCAGTGTGCCTAGGCTGCCTCCCACCCCCTCAGAATGGGTACATCGGTGTCAGCCAGTCACTGCTATCCTCTCCTTATGCATACCCTCCAGCGTATGTGCCACTAGTCAAACACACGTCATTTGGGGCACAATAATGGCTTTATCCCTTTGTGCCACAGGGTTATGCTTATCATTATTTTAGTGTTTTATTTCTATTTCTATGCTTTCCATAGAAGGAATTCCTTCCATATGGATAGTTTTAACATACCGATTCCTGATTTGTTGGCTTTTTCCTGCCAAATCTGGTCAATGAAATACCTTCAGGTCCAATGTCCATTTTCTGCATTAGTTGAACAAGTTGCCTTCATCAGGTCTTTTGAATTACAGGAGCAATAGTTCAGTATGTCTTTTCTTGTTAAATTATACAGCATAAACAATTCATAGAAACCATATGTTACACTTAGGTCTTTGCAATAAAGAGCTTTTTTATTTTGCAATTCATTTAAGGATTACTGCCAAAGATCTTTATAAAGTTTGCTTTTTTGGAGAGCTGTTACCCAAACCACGGGATAGCTGGCAGTTACAGGACATAGTATTGTTTTCAGATTTTTACACACATACTGAAAGAAATAATGGAATTGTACATAATAGTGTAAATGTAATAGTTTTATGCTGATCCAGGAACATGACCAGTTTTCCAGGAAATGTTCCTATTGTTCATTGTTTAAGAATACTAAAATAAGATATTTTTCATTTGATTACAGCACATCTGTATTTAATCTGAATAAACTGAAAAGGTAATTTCCTGTCCTAGAACACTAGCCTACCACAAACTGAAATTCCCTCATAAAGCAATCTAATTAATATTATCTTAAATTTTTCAGCATTGTTTATCTGGCACACATGAAAAATAATACTGACCCTTTAAACTCAGTCTGTCCAAGCTTTAAGCCAAAGACACATTGTGTATCACAGGTATTCTAAACTGATTAGCTAAACCATGCTATCACAGATTACACAAAATTGTTCTTTTTTTAGCAATTTATTGTCTTTAACCACATTCTACTTAAGAAAGCTAAGCATAGCTCTCAAATGACCAGATTTTTGCAGAATGTCCAGATTTTTGCCTCATATTTTTGGTCCATTTTTCATAAAATTGTGGTTTTCTGGCAAACTCGTAGAAAATCTGACAGGACTGCTCCATTCACCTCCAATTTTTACCAGAACCTAAACAGCAGAATAGTAAAGCACATACCCATCCAACCTAAATATAATATTGCGTTCAAAAATAAACCACTGTTTTTGAACCCCCATATAAACTGCACATCTAAAGAAGGAAAGTAATGAAAAGCTGTAAGAAATCTCCATTACCTTACCTTAAGTCCACATGGAAACATGCCAGCAAAAACCTTAAGAGCACCGTTATGTAGAGTACAAACTTAAGGTCACTACAGATACAAAAAGCAGCTACAAATCTTTCTTCAGTTATGTCAGGAAATTAAGGAATAACATTTAGCAAGTACTGAGGTTATCCATAAAAATACCACACATTTATCCCAAGTATACAACTAATACATTAACAAACAGATTTAGTACTCTTTATCCCACCTATCCATGTTGCTGTCTGCACTAGTCCTAAAAACTGAGTTCTCCTGAAATCACATTTGAACAAGTCTTAGAATCCCTGGCAAAGGCTAAAAATAATACTTCTATGGGGTCAGATAACATAACATGCTGCATTCTCACTGGTGTAAAGAATGCCTTATCTGAACCTCTCCTTAAACTGTTCAACCTCAGCCTATCCAAAGGGTTTGTGCCTGATACCTGGAGAACAGCCACTGTGACTCCCCTATAAAAAGGTGGCCCTTCTACAGACCCAGGTAATTACAAGCCCATCAGTGTCACCAGATTTAAATGCAAAACCTAGGAACATATCATAGCACAACTCATTTATTCAGACATTGGAAACTTTAATTGATCTAGACCCCCATATAGTTTTGATTTGACACTATTCACGTGGTTAATACTGAAAAAATTGGTAAAAATACTATAAACCCCCATATTCTCTGATAAGACTGAAAAATTGATATTTAACAGATCCCAAGTTGTGAAACTTGCTAGTACCCTCTCTGAGTGCAAAACTGTGTCAAGTGGAGTATCACAAAGTAAGTGCTATATCCTCCCCTGTTTGGCATTTATTTTGTAGACATCCAAGCTAATAGTCCAGAGCTGTGGTTGACCAAGCTTGCTGATGGCTACAAGCTGGGCACTGTTATCAATTCACCCACTGATATTAAACTGTTCCAACAAAGGCTGGAATATGCACATACCTGGTATACGGAATACATTCTCAAGATAAATTTAAAAATGTACACCATAATAGCTTTCTCAAAAAAGCTGCTCCCACTTCTTATGTTATGGGTGGTACTCCTCTTCAGACACATGCCAATCATTTGATCATCATGCTTCCACCATAGTCATGAAATCCTTCTATCTGACACAGTTAATTTACAAGGGGATATCTTCAAGATGCAATCTTTCCACTATATTCTTCCCTTATTAGACATATCATTGAATGTAATCTCCCATTTGGTATGTACAAATCCAAGCAAATCACTCAACTGAAAAGGCCCCAATGATTTTTAATCAAGAAAATTAAAGACCTCAAATCTTTCAAATATCTCAAAAGAAACTCTATTATATGCTGAAAGATGACCTGAAACTACAAAATACAATTGTTTCTGGAGATAGTTGTATTAGATGAGCTAAATGTAGGAATCATTGTGCAAAAGTCAGTGTGTTCATAGGGGGTACAGAACTACAGATGAGGAACTATTTCATATTAAAAAAATAATTATTATTCCTTGGAATAGACAGTTTCAGATACAACTTCAGAATTATTACCCCCTGTAAAGTGTGTTTGCTAGTTTATCATGTTTTTGAGATAAATAGAAACATTTAATGTTTCTCATGCCATACAGTTTATAATAACGGTTTATTATGTATCATGCACTGTTCATTTAAATTATTTTAGTGGTTTGAATTATAGGGTCTGGAGAAATTCATTGTTAGTTATATATGTCTATCATTAGTACCATGTATATTGTTGCCCATTGTGGGTTTTGGGGATGATAGTGTTTCACAACAAATATAAGTTTGAATGGTAATAGGGTGGTTATTTGTAATTATATATATTTTTTACCATAAATAACATCAAATAGTCCATTTTATCCCTATATTTGCTGTTGGTTAGAAGTTTAATTATTCATCATCCCAACATGGACTTAATTGCTATTTTGAAGGGGTTGCCAGCAGACATAGAAGACATTCTAGTCTTTGGGATTGGGAGTACACATAACAGCAATGATCAGGGGGGGTTATCTCCAGATACAGCATGTGCCTCT
The DNA here is from genome assembly GCF_019279795.1 of Protopterus annectens. Taxonomy (NCBI): domain Eukaryota; kingdom Metazoa; phylum Chordata; order Ceratodontiformes; family Protopteridae; genus Protopterus; species Protopterus annectens. Next base: position 391,514,435 of record NC_056745.1, on the reverse strand, counting down.
ACCTTTGACCAGTTAAGCAAACATATGAAAAATCTTAGATCATGTGTCTGGCACTTAAGGCTTTTAAAGCCTATTTGGAAAAGGATATTATCCCAAGAGGCTTGAGAATTCGTATTAAACCTTTAGTCGGCCAACTTGATGATATACTTCTTACATCTTGGTCTGAGATTCAACAAAAAGCCTCCATACAGTTTGTCAAAACTTTACATGAGTATTATGAATGCAGGCTAGATATACACATATCTGAGGTCAGTCAGATTTGCGAAAAAGCTAAATCTTTTGAGGGTTCATCAACCTATAAGCAATGCTTTGACAAACTAAGAGAGGGGCTACTTCAGTTTTTAACAGGAGCTAAAAGATAGGAAAATTCATAAATTTAAGAGAGATCTAAGGAATTATAACTTGGGGAAGCTCTTTGAATACATAAAAAAGCACTAAAAGTGTTAAGTTTGTACAAAATGATTCACTACTGAGGGGCCAAAAGAGAAAAAGAAGTAAGTCAATCCTTAAAAAAATCAGTCGGTGATACATCTACTGAGGATTCATCCTCATATACTGACACAGAAATTGACAGACAGCAGACGTCACCAGCCTATAAGAAATCTTGTAGTACTGATCAAGATAAGCTATCACAGGATATTGATTCAGTCCCTTTATCTATAACAAAAGGAGAAGGGGGGAAGGAAACACAAATCTAAACACAGGCATATATGGCTCTCTGGAAGCAATGTTGAACTTTCTAAAACCAAGATAACTTCCTCAAACAATGTTATCAATATTTCATCTGCTATTTTGACTGAATCTGATTATGTGATACTTAATAAAGGTTTGAATTTCATCCTTGGGTTTTTTGTCTCAGAAGATACTTTTGTTGAGGATTTATATGCTTTCTGTAGACTGCTTAACCTTAAATTACATTTTCAGGATACTGGAAGGGATAATGGGCATATGGAGAATAGCGGTTTTAAGTTTCATAGATCCACTTTTGTTCCGCCTCTGAACAAAACTGTGGAGGTGCTTCAAAAATGTATATTGAAGGAATTACACTTTGGCTTGAACTATCATAAATATATTTCTCCTTCTAATTTGACACCAAAGGAAATTGATGCTTTAGAGAATTTAAGGAACAACAAGACTATTGTCATTATCCAAGCAGACAAAGGTGGTGCGATAGTAGTAATGGATAGGTCCATGTATGTTGAGGAGGCTGACGGACAGTTACAAGATGTTAGATTTTACACATGTATACCCTATGATCCCACAACTAGGTTCAAAAATGAAATAGATTCATTTTTGGAGTCTGCAGACAGTGAAGGCATAATAGATAAATAAACATTGTTTCATTTAAAAGTTAAAGATCATTCTTCACAGTATTTTTATCTTTTTCCAAAAATCCATAAAGACTAAAAAATAAATCACCAGAAAGATCTATTGTTTCTGGAAAGGGTTCCCTTACTGAACCTCTATCTGTATATCTTACAATGTATTTAAAACCTCTATTACAGGGAGTTAGGGCCAGGATACAGGATACAGGATACAATGGAATTTCTAAATATTGTTTCCGACACCCAATTGGAGCTTGGTTGGTTGATGTACACCCTGGACGTTACTTCTCTATACACCAATATTCCACATTGGAATAAAAAACACTGTACAACCAGTAACAAAATCTCGCCAACCAGGATCCACGGGCTCGAACAAAGCAGGCAGGCAGTGGGGAGGAACACCAAAAATATCCACTACACCAACAGTGTAATCTGAAATGAAGACTGAGCCGTTGTAAAACCAGGTTTAATTCCACAGGTGCAAGGAAACACGGTACAGGTTAAGCGCTTTCATCTACTACAGGTAGACTTCATCAGAACCAATTGCAACCAGTTACATCATCCTATTTAAACTAGTTTTGGCGCCAAAAAAATACAATATGTGCACAACCATATAACACTACATAAAAACATTACATAAAAACACTACATAAAAAACATTAGATGTAACAATATACTCTCTATGCATGTGTATAAAATATGTAATATTAAAAAATACTACATGTTAAAAAATGTACTGTAAAAATGTACTATAAAAATAATAGTAAACATAATTCAGGCTGGTGTTATGGAGAGTAATCACCAACTGAGAAGTGCTTGCACTGCACATAAGAATTGATTGTGATGATAAAATAGGAAGTACATATAAAAATACATACATCTATGAAAACATCGAGATTGTGGAAATCTAATAAACTCAAATAGTACAATATAGTACTATACAATATAGTAATCCACAATTGGAGAGAGGGAGGGTGACAATAAATTAGCCACGGTCCAAAAGTAAAAAAGGTTTGATGCTAATACTTTCATTTAGACCTGGCCATGTAACTGCGTCACACAAAATCTGCCATTTAGTCTCCAAACATGACAGTCCTACCTTCCAGTTGCCTCCATGTTCATTCATTCCTATCTGATCAATTATAAGGAAAGAAAAACTATGGTGGGAACCTTTTTCACTAATATGTTTGCTTAAAGCGTAGTTCAAATCAGCCTTTTTTATTTTGTATAGATGTTCGTATATGCGGGTTTTCAGCTTCCTTTCTGTCTTTCCGATATAAAATCCTTGACAGCTGGAACAGACCGCTAAATAAACCACCCGCATTGAATTGCAATTACCCTTCTTACCATAACATTTATTTCTGTTTTTGTTGTTAAGTGTGATAATATAGTTCTCATTGATGTATTGGCAGTATTTACAACTACCACATTTGTGAGTGTGTTCGTCTTTAGATTTAATCATGCCTTTTCTCTTTCCCCCTTCAACAATCCTCTTGATGTTAGCCGAAGTCTTATACACACTGTTGGGGTGTGTTCCCAAAACTGTGACAATATCTTCAGAACTCCTCACATCTTTCGGGATGTTCTAAAAGGACAATGCATTAGAGTAGCCAGAATGTGCTCCACTAGACAAGATATGGAGGAACAGATGGATATAGTATCCAACATGTTTCTGGCTAGAGGGTATCCAGAGGAGATGGTATTAGATGTGACCCAATTTGTCATCAAATCATGGGGAAACAAATACATCCCTTTGTTAGGAAGTACCTTTGTAGGGAAGAACACCCGTATGCAAGCAACAGGGGACAGACCGAATGTATGCGTCATTATGTTCAATCCCTTTTCCAATTTGGTCAAGGAGATTCTCAATAGGCACTGAGATATTTTTTTGAGTTCTGCAATTCAATGCGGGTGGTGATCAGATAGGAATGAATGAACATGGAGGCAACTGGAAGGTAGGACTGTCATGTTTGGAGACTAAATGGCAGATTTTGTGTGACGCAGTTACATGGCCAGGTCTAAATGAAAGTATTAGCATCAAACCTTTTTTACTTTTGGACCGTGGCTAATTTATTGTCACCCTCCCTCTCTCCAATTGTGGATTACTATATTGTATAGTACTATATTGTACTATTTGAGTTTATTAGATTTCCACAATCTCGATGTTTTCATAGATGTATGTATTTTTATATGTACTTCCTATTTTATCATCACAATCAATTCTTATGTGCAGTGCAAGCACTTCTCAGTTGGTGATTACTCTCCATAACACCAGCCTGAATTATGTTTACTATTATTTTTATAGTACATTTTTACAGTACATTTTTTAACATGTAGTATTTTTAATATTACATATTTTATACACATGCATAGAGTATATTGTTACATCTAATGTTTTTTATGTAGTGTTTTTATGTAATGTTTTTATGTAGTGTTATATGGTTGTGCACATATTGTATTTTTTTGGCGCCAAAACTAGTTCAAATAGGATGATGTAACTGGTTGCAATTGGTTCTGATGAAGTCTACCTGTAGTAGATGAAAGCGCTTAACCTGTACCGTGTTTCCTTGCACCTGTGGAATTAAACCTGGTTTTACAACGGCTGAGTCTTCATTTCAGATTACACTGTTGGTGTAGTGGATATTTTTGGTGTTCCTCCCCACTGCCTGCCTGCTTTGTTCGAGCCCGTGGATCCTGGTTGGCAATATTCCACATTGGACAGGGTTATGTGCCCAGGACTATTGGTTGAATAAAATGTCCTTATACAGTCCAGGATTTAATACCTTCCTTTTGTGTTTGGCACAGCATGTCCTTTCTAAAAATGTAGTTTACTTCAATAATAAATGCTATCTACAGTTTAAGGGTACATCTATGGGTGCATCTTTTGCACCCATATATGCTGATCTATTTATGGGTAATCTTTAACAGATTATCATCTATGATAGTAATCACAACATATTTCTTGATGAAATAGACATTTGGTGGAGGTTTTTGGATGACTGCTGGATCATGTGGAAATTGGACGTTATATATCTACAATAATTTGTCCAGTATTTGAATGAGAATAAACAGAGTATAAAATTTATGGTTAATTATGATTTAACATCTATTTCTTTTCTGGATGTAACCATATATAAACAACCGGATGGTACCTTGTCCAGCTCATTATACAGAAACCCCCATCATTCAAATACATTATTACACGCCTCCAGCTGTCATCCTAAACACGTTATTACTAACATCCCCAAGTCACAATTCATGAGAATTCATGAGAATACACAGGATCCGCTCCAACACTGAAGACTATGAGCATTTTGATCAGGATTTAATCAATCATTTTAGAGAAAGTGGGTATCCTATGGCCAAAGTGTTTAAGACTAGTAGGGAGGTTCAACAACTCTCCAGAAATGGTCTGCTTACATATAAAAAACATAAGTTCCAGAGGGATCACAAAATCAGGTTCACTACTAGTTATTGTAGAAATACACGTGCATTTTTGGATATAGTGCAACAGCATTGGGACATTCTGTTGGTTGATGATAAATTATGTGACATGATAGGAGATAAATGTTCATTTTTATTCCATAAAGGTCAGACTTTGGGGAGTCATTTTAGCCATTATAAATGTTATATACCATTGGAACATTCAGTACAGGCTACGCTAGAGGGGACCAAAGAGGTGGAATGTTACCCTTGTGGGCATTGTTCTTTTTGCAATCACATTCTTCAGACAAAAAGATTTACTAGCAAAAGCACTCCAAAAGTTTTTTCTAATAATGTTTTTCCAACTGCAGCAGTGATTGGGCCATTTACCTTGCAATTTGTTCGTGCTCAGCTTTTTATGTTGCCAAACTTCCAGACCCATTAAATTTCATATTTCAGAACATCTCAGTAATATTAGAAATAAACATCTGACCAATGCTCTGTATAAACATACTACTTTACATAATACAGCTACATTCAAATGTATTATTATTGACAGAATTACGGGCAACAGATCTTTGAAAACAGGTTGGCATAAGTTGTTAAATAAAAAAGAAAAATCATTGATTGTGAAACTGGGTGGATTATTTCCATCTGGTTTAAATGAACATCTTTAATTGTTTAACTAATGATCAATTATAGCATTTGGCTTTGTATAAAAATAGTGGCTAACTACAGGCTGAAACATACATTGAAAAAGGCCATTGGGTCGAAACAGGTTTGTTTTTTATGTTTTGTGGTGCCACATATTAAATACTTCTACTTCCAGTTGGGTGCTGGCTGTTTTGTGACTTTTCATATTTTTGAGCCTTGGCGCCCACCGTCCATGCAGAATCCTTTGTTGTGGTCCCCCCTGTAAAGGATACCACATCTTTGCAAGATATAGGACAAAAGCTGGTCAAATGAAAGCAACAAAGACAATACAGAGTCTGCACCAGGAAAACTGCAAGAAGAAGATTAAAGGACAATTGTATGTGCACTCTTGTGAGAAAAGGTAAGAATTAGGCAAAATATGTGCTTTCCACTACTTCAAGCAATGAAACCTCAAGAAAGGTAAGTGTCTTAGAAAAAGATGTTCAGAAAACAAATGACTATTTCTTATTTCAAGATAAACAGTAGGACTGATCACAGGTAATTCAATTTTTACTTTATCAAAATATTTGTAGATGGACTAGCCACAAAGGTACAGGCACAACTTAAAGAGTAGTATAATGTAGCCTACATAAAATTAAAAAGAGTACAACAATTGCCATGCATACAAGGAACTCAATGCATAACACAAAATGTCAGTTAACACCTCTGGTATCACTATGTTATTTAATACTATGCCCATAATTTTAGGAATATATAAATGCAAGGCTATGCAAACAGAATTAAAGGAGGTTGGCTGTTGATTGCATTTGGATGTGTGTGAGAGACAGTTAAACCCAACAACAGTAAGGCAGACAGCACAGTTCTTTGTGGATTTTCCTTGTTATTACCCTTTCTGTCTTCGTATCTACCATGTTTAACCCAAGTTATCATCAGAGAACCAGCTTCCCCATTACCTTAATTGCATCTTTCTTAAATCTAGAGACAACAAATCCACACTCTGTCTTTGGCCTACTGTTATGGTTACTTAGTCAAAGAACTGTAGTAGATTAATTTGATATGCACAACCCTACATGCATGCTACACTGGATCATTTATCCGACTACCTTCTAAGAACACAGGAATCCTTTACTTTAGAAATGATTATCCTGGATTTAATAGCACCAATCAAAATTAAATACACTGATGCACAACTTAGCAGATACATTATACTGAAATCCTAGTTGGCAAGCATGTAAAGCAATAACAGAGTAGTGTTCAATTCAAATAACTGCATAAAAGCATGATGTGTCTATCAAATACAGTAGGTAATTCTGTATCCCCTAAAACCCCTTAACACTCCTTAGATTTTAGAATAAACATGTTCATATCACACTATCACTGATACCCAAAAAAATTGGAACTGAAATCCAATTCATCAGCATGGCACAAGTAATTTGGCTGAATGCCACATCAGATGCAAGGAAAGTCGAATAAATACCTTTCTGCAATATTTGCAGACAACAGTGGCTTAAGACTTAGAAGTGGGGAATGGACCGAGGTTGGAGTTATGGTTTAGGGTTACAGGATGAAGGACATGCTGTACCCTCAGTGGTTATGTAGCATAGTGTATTGTTTGTGGCAGTATTTTGTGTATTTTTAGTGTTTCTCAGTGAATAAGCTTGCATTTTTAGTGCTGTTTCTCTCTGACCTCTCTGATGTTACTTTCAGTGAACTGACTGTAATAAAAAAGTGTGCAGTCCTTTACTTGTTAGTGTGTCATAAAGGATTATGTTAATACTAATTTGCCTTATCTGATTTTGACAATATTTTTTAAACTTCAATGATATAATCTTCAGATACATCCATGAAAGCTGGTTGCCCAAATTAAGAGAATGGCATTAAATGGGTATAGTTTGAAGGTAAAATACCACAAAATGTGATGGCTCTTTTTTCATTGAGCATTGCCAAAAATATATAAAGTTTCATGCAGGGAATGATCAAAGAACACAGACCCACAGCTGTTCAGCAGTGCATTAGTTATTTTGAGGATTCCAATACTGCTCATCCCATTCAGGTCAGATTCTTGGGTATCACCAATCAATGAAAAAAAGCAACTCCACCAAAGAAAATACACACTTAAAACATTTCAGATTTTGATATAAATATTTTTAACTGGGAGTTTTGCCATGTTTTACTTTTATTTTTATTTATCACCAATAAATGCAAATTTGACTTCACTGATTTTGGTTCTCATTTCTTTCTTTCTTTTTTATTTTGACTATGATAAAATACAGGGCCTGGCTCCAGATATTTTAGGAATGTGAGCAGCGGATATGTGGCTGCAAAGAACAAGGGGTTAAGTTATCCTTAAATCTCTCTCTTTCTTGGGAGTGGAATTAGAAATTGGGAGATCCTGGTAAGTTCAGTAGGTAATGTATTTAACAGTAATCCAAGCTAAAAAGTCCTAAGAGTGAATGACTTGAGAAAGCTGATACAGGTGGTAGCTGATGTTGATGGATATGATTACTGTAAATACCTGAAAAGTATACTAGAAAGTGGTCTCCTGCTTCATTTACATTCAGTCACTGGAAACAGAGCAGATTGGTTAATGAATACACTTTAGGTGGCAGCTGGTATTATGTCATCATGACCTGGGGTAAATGGAGGATCACCAGTGAGGTACCTTTACACTGGGTACAGAACTGTTAGCTGAAGAAATAAGAATAAGGGATGCGGGATACCTTGGGGCATACTAACTGTTGCAGAGTCTACCACTTGCTTCACCATATCAATGCGAAATAAGATAGGAAGTTTATGTATTTATATTCATCTGGGACTTTTTTACCAACTGTTTATATTATTATAGTTTATATAGTAGTTACTGGATAATTTGGTTATGTAAGTAAACTTTATAATAAATAAATAAAAAGAAACCATGAATGAAATGTTCCTCAGTGTATATGAGTGTTATGTTGTCTTAGTTCACTTATTTAGCTTCCTTGGTTCCCTCCCACCGTTTTTGGATGGGTCTTATCCTCATATCCAAATACTAAATCAAAAGGCATCAGAATCATGTTACATTTTGTCTTAGTCACAAAAACAACAAAAAAGAAAAGGCAGCAGCCTGAAAAACAACGCCAGTTCATGAAGGAAATTTATTGCAACTTAGCGCCTCGGCATAATAGCCTTCAATGAGTATAGGTTACAAACACACACCCACTCCAATATATAACATAATTAATCAAACAATTAAATCAATTAACCAATAAAAAAATATATTAACATTTAAAAAGGAAATATCTAGTATGGAAGAAAGATGCCAATACTATTCATACAAAATTTATAATAAACATTTTAAATTTACTTCTAAATTCAAACCATTAGGAGACATAGTATTATACTTCAAGATATAAATAGTTTCTTTGAATAATAAAATATTTTTAATTAATTTATCATCCCCTTTTCTAATGAAAATACTTTCTAAAACGCAACATTCAAACATTTCTATATTACTATTATGACATTCCATAAAATGTGCAGCAATAGGGCTAGTTAGTACTCTTTTTAATATCTCTAACATGCTCTTGCATTCTAGTTTTAAATTTTCTTTTTGTCTCACCAATATAATATAATTTACATGGACATCTAACACAATAAATAACCCCTACAGAATTACATGAAAAATTATTATTAGGAATAAATGGAATTCCGTTAATATTGTCAAAATAAGGTTTAATGAATTTACATATATTACACTGGCCGCAAGGATTAGTACCTACTGTAATCAAATTTTTATATATATTATCTAATGGAGAAATATAATAAGTATTAATTAATTTATCAGATAAATTTTGACCTCTTTTGTAAGATATTTTAGGAACAACAGGGAAAATTTTATAAAGATTTTTATCTGAAATTAAAATTTCCAAAAATATTTAATAATATTCCAAATTCTATCACTACATAAATTATATGTAGTGACAAAATAAATATCTTGCACTTCATGTATAGAACTCCTTGAACATTTATTGTAGTTGCTATTAGAACTAACCTCATTAATAAAAGGCAAATAGTTATTTATTTCCATATTTTTTACTAATAATCAGTTTATTACCTTTAATGGAGTTAGTTTTATTCATTAATTTATTAATACAGAAGTCTAATATATCCATATTATATCCTCTTTTCAAGAACATAATGATACTGTCATATATATTCTGTTCTAAATCAAATTCATTATTACACAGTCTAGATAATCTTATAATTTCTCCATAGGGAATAGCAGATAAGGTATGGGGGGGATGGCAACTAGTGCCATAAAGGAACTGGTGACCATCCATAAACTTACGGTATACTGTAGTATGAACCTGATCACCCAATATACCTGTTAACATAATATCTAAATAATGGACTTGACTACCAAATTGTAAACCATCAAACCGTAAATTATATTTATTATTATTAAGGTCTGAGAAAAACTCATGAACATATTCAATACCACCGCTACAAAGAAATATTAAATCATCTATGTAGCGGTAATAACACAAGACATGATGTTTATAAAATTTGTTAGTATATACATATTCTAACTCAAATTTGCCCATAAAAAGGTTGGCATACATGGGGGCAAAAGATGCCCCCATAGCAGTGCCTTTCAGTTGATGATAAATAGATTGATTGAAACTGAAAAAATTATTAGACAGACAAAAGGAAGTCAAGTCCATAATATAGTGGGTGGTAGGATTATCCCCCAAAAAATAAAATAATGCCTGCAAGCCATCAGAGTGTTTAATGTTAGTGTAGAGACTAACAACATCTACGCTAATCCAAAACATATTGTCTGTCCAGATAATATGACTTAATTTGTCAATAAAATCAAAAGAGTCTCTAATATAGGACTCTAACTTAAATACATAAGATGACAAATGATTATGGACAACTATACCTATATTTTGACAAAAATAGTTACTAGCTGAAACAATAGGACATCCAGGTGGATTAATCATATTTTTATGAAGCTTGGGAAGACAATAGAACGTGGCTAGATTGCAATTCTCCAAACAAAATTTTTTATCAAAATCATCCTTAGAGATATATCCCAATCTTACCCCCTTATCCAATAAAGTAGTACATTCTTTAAAGGCTGTTACATATTTATCATAATCACTAATTTCATAAGTTGATGAATCATTTAAATGTTCCATACACATGTCTAAATATTGCCTATTATTCAAAATGACAATTTTATTACCCTTATCAGATTTTTTGATGACGATATCATGTCTACTTGAAAGATTTTTCATAGCCAGCCATTCGTTTTTAGTCATGTTACATAATTTATGATCATTTCTACATAAATTTAACATTTCTTCCAATGAAAAATGAATCATTTCAGAGAAATGTATAATGTTACAATTATTATACGGAGGAATAAACTTGCTATGAAAATTAATACCTTTAGTATTAAGCATAGAATAAGCTGAAGAATATGAAGGAGACAGAGAGTCATCGGAAAAACAGGAATAATAGCTATCTAAACTAGAATCACCATCAGTATCACTATATATCACATTAGAAACCGGCTCATGATAACCATAAGTTTTTCTATCATTTGAGAAAAAATATCTCAAATGAAGTTTTCTAATAAATTTAAAGAGCTCTTGTTTCAGTATATGGTGTCTAGGAAAGACAGTGGGAACAAATTTAAGACCATATTGCAGTACAGTTAGTTCTTCATTAGAGATGTTACAACCAGAAATATTAACAACATTATTATCACTTAATAAGACAGGGCTAGAGAAATCAAGTCCATCTACCCCTCTTAAATGTTTGTCTAGATTGCCCTTCACCCGGAGAAGAACCCGTAGCAAAGTCTTTCTTTTTGTATCCTCGTCTGGAATTGTTGCCATCACTCAAAACGCTGCTGATGCCCTACCGAATCATTAGCAGCTGGAAGGGGTGGAAAGTCAGTATCTGAATCTGTGGTTAAACCATAACCATCAGAGGAAGCAAAAGATACTGAAAGCCGTTTTTTGTTGTTATTTTTAACATTTACTTGTTTTTTTGAAGGGTGAAAAACTTTTTTTCGTTTCCAAAGAAATGCTCGCCCATTGTCATAATCTTTAATGTCTCTCTTAATTTTCACAGATTTGTACTGTATCTGCTCAGTCTCATACTTGTGTAGATTTTCATTCAAACTAGCAAAAGCATCATTCACCTTAGACATACCAATATCAGCCAATAATTTAGAATGCATAACATGTAATTGTTCTTGTAACTTTAATAAGAGAAGCTGTTCCCTTTCTACAAGGATCTTAACCCACTCCATAGCACAGTTGTGGGCCGCCGTAAGCCAGCGGTCTTTGAATATTAAATCATCACTGTCTGAATTGTCAAACGGTGTCGCTGGGCTCTTAAAAGCCCGTAAACCTCGTGGGGAAATGTCAAGATCCACATATCTTTGAAGCCCTAATAAATTGAAATGGCAGCGTGTTTCTCTAAAAAGCAACTTTTCAAATTCTTTTACATTGTCTTGAATGTCCTGCGGAAGCGTAGAATTAACAGTGCGGCCACCTAAAGAACCAAAAGGGTGGCAGCTGGTATTATGTCATCATGACCTGGGGTAAATGGAGGATCACCAGTGAGGTACCTTTACACTGGGTACAGAACTGTTAGCTGAAGAAATAAGAATAAGGGATGCGGGATACCTTGGGGCATACTAACTGTTGCAGAGTCTACCACTTGCTTCACCATATCAATGCGAAATAAGATAGGAAGTTTATGTATTTATATTCATCTGGGACTTTTTTACCAACTGTTTATATTATTATAGTTTATATAGTAGTTACTGGATAATTTGGTTATGTAAGTAAACTTTATAATAAATAAAAAGAAACCATGAATGAAATGTTCCTCAGTGTATATGAGTGTTATGTTGTCTTAGTTCACTTATTTAGCTTCCTTGGTTCCCTCCCACCGTTTTTGGATGGGTCTTATCCTCATATCCAAATACTAAATCAAAAGGCATCAGAATCATGTTACATTTTGTCTTAGCCTGTTATACCATCATTTGGGTATCAACTGATGTCTCAGCATTCTTATTATTTAATTTGGTGAGGCAGTCGTCCTTCTAGGTTGTATGTCCTTAAAATATATGCACATACACAAACATGCACTGTATATTTGTTTCCATATGTGTGTGTGTGTGTGTGTGTGTGTGTGTGTGTAAATATTTATACTCCCCCCATCATGCACACACACACACATACACACACACACACACACACACACACACACACACACACACACTCATGCATATAGATAGACATAGCTTATGTATTTCTTGTCTGTATATACTTTCTGTTTTTCTTCTAGTCCTCCTACTGTGTTCTCCATGGAATTGTGTGGTGCAGAGCAACTGATGAATGGAAGCCTTTCTTCAACTCATAGAAAAGCAAAACTTCTACAGCTGTATTGCAGGACATCAGATACACTTGCCACCATGAAAAAAGTGAGTGCATTGCTTTACAGAGGAGCTAAGTAAAATCAGGTAGTTGAGCAAGGGCATAGTAAGTTGGACTTTGAAAATGTGATGCTGGTCACTAGTAGTTTGTCATTTTACGTTTATTGTGTTTTATTAGACTCAGTGAGTCTCAATCCTTCTTACTCACTTTCTGATCACTCTGGTCCTTTCTTCCTCTCTTGTTGTTTTTCCCCCTTAAGAATGGTTCATTTAATAAAACTGAAGTAAAACACATAGACACATACACACAAATTCACACACAAGCACACATACCTTTCAGTCTCTATCTGTGTATTTTGGTGTGTGTGTGTGCGTGCGTGTGTGTGTATAGCTTTGGCAATGCCATTATGCTAGTGCCCAACTTCATTGTTACACTCAATTTCCCTCTATGAGGCAGTCATATTGACTGATGATTTACTCAGCAAATCTCTAGGTATTGCCAAAATTCAGTCACATCCAGTTTTGTATACATACACATTTCAGTAATCTGAGTGCTAATCCTTTATCTATCTATATATGTATGTATGTATACAGAATGACAGAGAGATACATGAATATATATATGTGTATGTGTGTGTGTGTGTGTGTGTGTGTGTGTGTGTGTGTGTGTGTGTGTGTGTGTGTGTGTGTATTTATTTACTTTTACAGTTTACTGTTTATATTTAATTTTTACTTCCATACGTAGTATGGAACAGGTAACTGCCCATTTTTATAATATAATAGATCCAGTCATCAGTCGTCCATTCTTCTGCATTTAAAGCTTTATCACCACTAGTGTATGGATAGCCCACTTCTGGGAGTCAATAATAAAGAAATTGAGATACAGTGATGACAGATGGGATACATTACAGACTGCACAATTAGTGCCAATAGAGGCCATGTGCAGGATGTGGGTGATCCAAAGACATCACTTGTGCAGAAGCGCATTGCTCAAAACTGCATGATATACAGCTCATGCAAATGAAAAGATAATAGAATGTAAGTAAGAAACCCCATGTAAATGGGCATCATTAAATATGCAAAGGCAAACCAACATAGTAGAGTGAATCACAGATGTATAAAACAGCAATGCCATGCACCCATGCTCACCTACATTCAAAGGTGAGTACATGACAGAATCCATGCTAGGAATAGCAGCAACAACAGCTTAACAGCATGTTAGCCAACCATCAGAGCCAGTCCCCCAATGCTGCTCAGCATACCACCTGTGCAATTGGAGACACTACCAGCAGCATCTCATGTGACAGCACCTCACACAGTAGTAGATAACTGATGCTTCAGAGTTGGCAGGGATGTTCTGTGAGACTTAGTTGACCTGTCACCCACAAGTGGAATGGAAGAGTATGCATGGTATGCCAAATGAACCTTTCAGCAATCTATGGGGTACACATTAGTATATCACAGGCCGCTGCCTCATGAATACTTCCTTGACATTATGTGGAAAAGCATATATGGATTCCAAGGGCACAGAAGGAGAGGAAAAACATCTCCACATTGATATTCAATGACACTACACACCTCCCTAGGGCCCTTAGCCTCATAGATTGCATACATATTGCTGTTAAGATCTAACAGTTAGTGCAGAAAGTTAAGGCTTTTATCTGTTAATAAGCAGATTGTTTAATGAAATCTTGAAAAGTCAGAGCATGCCTGAGGAGTGGAGAAAAAGTGTTTTGGTTCCTATTTTTAAGAATAAGGGTGATGTGCAGAGCTGCAGTAACTACAGAGGGAGAAAACTGATCAGTCACAGCCTGAGTTATGGGAAAGAGTGGTGGAAGCTAGGTTAAGAAGGGAGGCGATGATTAGTGATCAGCAGTATGATTTCATGCCAGGAAAGAGCACTACAAATGCAGTGTTTGCTCCTAGAGTGTTGATGGAGAAATATAGAGAAGGTCAGAAGGAGTTGCATTGTGTCTTTGTGGACTTGGAGAAAGCATATGACAGGGTGCCTAGAGAGGAGTTGTGTTATTGTATGAGGAAGTCCAGGAGTGGCAGAGAAGTACGTAAGAGTGGTACAGGATATGTACGAGGGTAGTGTGACAGTGGCGAAGTCTGCAGTGGGAGTGACAGATGCGTTTAAGGTGGAGGTGGGATTACATAAAGGATCAGCTCTGAGTCCTTTCTTATTTGCAATGGTGATGGACAGGTTGACAGATGAGATTAGACAGAAGGCCCCATGGACTATGATGTTTGCAGATGACATTGTGATCTGTAGTGAGAGTAGGGACCAGGTTAAGGAGACCCTGAAGAGGTGGAGATATGCTCTAGAGAGGAGATGAATGAAGGTCAGCAGGACTAAGACAGAATATGTGTGTGTGTGAATGAGAGGGAGGATAGAGGAATGGTGAGGATGCAGGGAGTAGAGGTGGTGAAGCTGGATGAGTTTAAATACTTGGGATCAATAGTTCAGAGTAACGGTGAGTGTGGAAGAGAGGTGAAGAAGAGAGTACAGGCAGGGTGGAATGGGTGGAGAAGAGTCAGGAGTGATTTGTGACAGATGGGTACCAGTAAGAGTGAAAGGGAAGGTTTACAAGAGGGTAGTGAGACCAGCTATGTTGTATGGGTTGGAGACTGTGGCACTGACAAAAAGGCAGGAGTCAGAGCTGGAAGTGGCAGAGTTAAAGATGTTAAGATTTGCACTGGGTGTGACGAGGATGGACAAGATTAGGAATCAGTATATTAGAGGGTCAGCTCAGGTTGGACGGTTTGAAGACAAAGCCAGAGAGGTGAGATTGCATTGGTTTGCCCATGTGCTGAGGAGGGATGCTGGGTATATTGGGAAAAGGATGCTAAGGATGGAGCTGCCAGGTAAGAGGAAAAGAGGAAGGACTAAGATAAGGTTTATGGATGTGGTGAGAGAGGACATGCAGGTGGTTCGTGTGACAGAGCAATATGCTGAGGACAGGAAAAAATGGAAACAGATGATCCGCTGTGGCATCCCCTAATGGGAACAGCTGAAAGAGAAGAATATGCTGCTTCCTGAAGTTCACAGTACAGGATTTGATTTATTCTACCGGCATGTACCTACTGTGTGACACTAAGCAAGTCACTTAGCCAGGCAGTGCTTCCGGTTCACCCCTGAAAATAGACACATATGTCTAGTGGGTTTACCTGGTATTTAAATGAAAGAAAAAAGAAAAGAAAAAGGTCCCATCTTATCCTGATAATTAAACAGTAAGGGCTACTTATTGTAATGCCTAAGATGTTATCTATAATGTATCTAATGCCACTGGGGCAGTTCACATGATTCACAGATATGGCACATTTCTGACCTGTACCAAAGGTTCTCGATAGGAGATTTACCACAGGGCCACTGTATTGATAGGCACAAACACATAGTAGGCAGAAATGCCTATGCATATGGTTAACATGTATACTGGCTGCAGGTCATATAATGGTGTGCTTTTTATGTTGTAAATAATGCTGAATATGCTTTTGAGTTATAGATGATGACACCTATTTGCAACTCAAAGTCAATGGCAGAGATGTCATACAGTAAGACTCATACCAAAACAAGAAATGTTGTTGAAAGGTTCTTTACACAGCTGAATGTAGAGTCTACTGTCTAGAAACCTCTGTTAGCACACTACATTTCAGACCAGATCTATGTAGCAAAAATATTTAGGATGTATCATACTATGTAGCCTGATCTTGTGAAAACAGGTGGAGCAGGCTAACAACACCATGTCAGGAGGGCCCATAACTCATGCAGCAATGGCAGTAGGAGGACGGAGAGTAAAGAGCAGGAAAGGCAGAGGAAGAGAACCAAAGTCTCAGCAGAGACAGCACTTGGGTATCTGGACCTCAATTATGGCAACAACACAGACACACAAGTAGTAATGCCTGACTTGGTGGGTGTTATCTGGGAATTAATAGCCATCCAGGGTCCCCCCCGAAGGGTATTCTTTCCGTAATAGCTCCCACCCTGGACGTATAATGGCACTTAGAGAGTGGGCTATTTGTTAAATTTTGTTGTATTTGTTTTTTTTTATTACTGTATACTTTTATTATATTTTTGATGTAAAATAGTTCCTCTGCCTAATGTTTCAGACTTGCTGTGGCATATGTAATTGTTGTTGGAGAGAAGTATTTTACAACCATTATATAAATATTTAATGTCCACACACACACACGCACACACACACACACACACACACACACACGCTCAGCAGTTACAGATACTTGTTACTGAATATAGCTCAAATATTTCACTAGAATCAAGTGAATGAAAACAAATCATACAATGAAAGACTTTTCTACCCCTCATGCCTCTTAACTGCCCCTGATTTTGCCAAACATCCCTGATTGTCCCTCACAGTTTTACTCTGTGCCCCATAGAATTTTTGACTTGCTGGTAAGTCAATGAGGATTAGTCAGTCATACATCAGAGTTTCATACTTATTGTTTAGACAATGCATGTTGATGGGCTGCTGGCTGTAGCTGAAATAATTTAAAAAGTATGAACATGTATATGTATGAATATGTCTCTATCTCTCTCTCTGTCCCTCTCCTTTAACATGCGCACACACACACACACACACACACACACACACACACACACACACACACACACACACACACACACACACACACACACACAGGCTCATACCCTTTACATTTTTTTTATTTACTTATTTTTATACTCTCTAAACATCTAAACAACAAAGCTGTGTTTAGCGTGTGTAAAAACATTGGTAGCCATTTGCTTTTTAGCATCTGAACTTTACAGCGCCTTAATACACTGCCGTGAAGAGATGCACTTGTTTTTTTACTGGGCATTGTCTAGACATACACCCTGCTAAAGAATGTTCATTCTCCAGTTGGGTAACAATGTAAGTTTCACCCACTCTCTAACATCAAACAGTATGATGCAGGCTGTTACACTCAGGCTATGCAGGACAGTGCATGGTTTGGTCACACCATATTAGGCATCAGCAGACTCACACTAGACAGGATGGACACATCACAGTTATCATCCCATTCACAGATAGCGGAGGACACATTGTCAGCTGATTTCAACACTACAATGTGGGTTAAGGTTATAAGAGGCAAATGAAGTAGCAACGCTCCCTGGGAGATGGTCAGGTGTCAAGGATGGCATCCTCCATTGACGAGGTTGGGATGTTACTACCTGACTTTAGCAATAAACAAAGTGCTGGCTAGTGATGTCAGGGCCGGATCCATCTCATGGTAGGGTGAGTTAAACTATGACATTTTTCAGGACCACCCTCAAGTGGTATCAATAATTACAAGTTAAGGAACCTCTCTGAGCATGACTAGGATACCAGTCAATGTACCAGCAAGTGACATTGATAATGCATGCGCAGCACTCTATGATCCATGGTGTGGGACACTATCTGTATGATGCTTACACAGCCAGGGACACCCTAGCAGTTAGACCAGGACTGAAAGGCAATGATATCATGTCACATAGATACACCCAAACAGGCAACATTAAACTGTTTACTTAACAGCTTAGGCCATGGCTACAATTTGGCTTCTAGAAAACAACAAAGTCTAATGACTTCTCATCTTCTCTTTGTCGACGATTTAAAACTGTATAGCTCATCAGATGAGGAACTGAAAGCACAGCTGCAGGTTGTCAAAACTTTCTCAGATGATATTGGAATGTCATTTGGTTTTGATAAATGTGCAAAAGCAACCTTTAAAAAGGGAAAACTGCAGCAAGAGGAAAACATAAGTTTGGGACAAGAATGTGATATAAAAGAACTTGAGCAAGATTAAGTGTATAAATACTTGGGAATTGATGAAGGATCGGCAATAAAACATGAACAAATGCGAATAAAGCTCAGTAAGGAGTACTTTAGAAGACTTAAATTAATCCTGAAAACAGCATTGACATCTAGGAACAAGATCCAAGCCATAAATCAATTTGCTCTTCCTGTCCTAACTTATAGTTTTGGAGTGATTGACTGGCCCCCAAAAGTGTTGGACAGATTAGATATTAAAACAAGAAGGATGCTTCATGCTTACCAAATGATTTATAAAAATCAGTGTATATCAAGATTATATATTCCCCGCTCCGAAGGAGGGATGGGCCTCCTTGAAATTGATTACATGTATAGATGTACAATCATGGGACTCCACACATATCTGCTGACCTCACAGGATCCAAATGTAGTGAAAGTTTTGAAACATGAGGAGAATAAATCTAAGATGACATCTCTGTTTAATTTAGCAGAAGCATATCGACGTCAAGCAGGAATGGAAATTATACCAGAAGTAGATAAAAAAACAGGCAGCAACTGAATGTGCTAAAAAAAAAAAAGAAAGAATATAAGGTGAAGGTCCAGATGAGAAGGCAAGAAGTGTGGAAAAAACGTAAATATAGTTGCAAGTATAGAAAACTTCTGGAAGATCCTCATGCTGATCAAGAACGAACACAGGAATTGTTAAGGAGAGGTAAATTCACATCAAGAAATGAAAGGTTAATACTGGCAGCCCAAGACAGTGGGCTATGTACACACTGCTTTACAAAGTCCATTGAACATGTGGGAGAAACAGACATATGTAGGTTTTGTAAAACAGAATTGGAAACAGTCACACACCTTATTGCTGGTTACGACGCACTAATGGCAGAGGGACTGTATACTGAAAGGCATAATAATGTGGCGAGACTGTTACACTGGAGGTTGTGCAAATATTATGGTATCGAAGTGGCTGAAAAACACTGGAAACATGAGCCACAAAAAATCATAGAAAATGATTAATGCTACTTTTGTTTTCTTTTCTTGGACCACTATATCTGGTTTTCTAGCATCTATCTTCTGAACTGTTGGTACTGGGTGATCCCATGTGAGATAAACTTCATCATTTTCTATGATTTTTTGTGGCACAAAGTCATAAAATACCTGGATCTGCAGGCAGTAATGAGAGCCATGTGGAAGAAAGATACCCAGACAGTTCCAGTAGTAGTAATAGGAGCAACTGGTCTTATAAAAAAGAATTTACAATCGTATTTAGATATGTTACCAATTCATGTAACATCGTATGAATTGCAGAAGGAGTCATTACTGGGCACATTGCGGGTGCTCCAAAGAGCACTTTTGGCTAACGTCAAAGAGTGAAACAATACTAATTTCATGAACTTTAATCGTACTTTGACTTAGGAATGGGGTCCATTCCCATCATGGTATTAGAAACCCAAAAGACTTGGATAAATTAAAAAAGGCAATAGTAACCACATGTGGCCACAGTAGCAGTACTGTCTCACTGATAATACTTCAGGCAGTAGGCAGTTTGTGCTTGTCCTCCTGCATGCCACACAGCACATTTACCAGCTCCCCAGTGCTGTGCATAGCAGCTGTCTGCACCTTGATTACTAACCCGCATATTTGCTGACTTGCTTGGAGTACTGTATGCATATTAGGAGCATTACAGGAGTCATGGCACAAGGCACAGGCTGCAGCTGGTAGGGACACAGGAGGATCATCCACTGGACTCTCACTTGCAAGTAGTAGGACTGGCTTCAGTGAAGCTGTGACCTCCATAGTGCCCTTGTACCCATGGGTATTGGTGTTTCTTCCTCAAAGTGTACTGGACACAGGACATTGTGTCATCAGAACTTGCTGCAAGCTGTCATTGTCAATACATTGGACCCTCTACCAATGGAACCTGTGAATGCATGAAACATACACCACCAGTGAGAGGCCATAGGTTTGTGGTTGTACTATCCGCCTGTGGCATGCATATGGAGACACATAGTAAACTCCGATATACATTACTCTGTTACAAATACCTAGTTGGGCAGGATATTTTGTTTGCAGTCTACAGCTTCCTACAAGACAGAGGTACAGATTGGCAACATTCATATCTTTTCTGTTGTATGCATATGTATGTGCCATACTATAAGAATATGCTTAATATTAACCTGTTACATCACCTGCAGACACATGGGTTGGCAATGTCCGGGTCTGCACCCACATCCATTCCATGACTTGGTTTGAGAGGCCAGCTGTCTTGACTGGTGAGCAGCACTAAAAACTCCACCACCTCCATTAGCTGTTTCAGTGTGTTGGTGGTCTGCCCCCCTATGGGTACATGCCATTTTAAAGTCCCAAGCTTTCTGCTTTGCATGGAAGAGTAAATCTATAACCAACCTTTATTCCTATTATTGAGACATATTATGGCCACCCACAGCATTCACATCCCAGACAATGCCCTGCCTGATCTAATCCATGACATGCAGGTCTGTGCCACCTATGGCCAGAAGGTACCTGCCATGTATGTGGAGGGCTTGAAGCAGCACACCACTATCCTGGTTTGTGAACTTCTCCAGACATTGCCTCCTCCTGGTGGCCATGCAAATACCTGTATATCCCATTTCAAGGTGTATATGTGCTCAGCTATACCATGCATGTGTTACTGTCCCTTGCCCCCTTCCACTCTATCCACTAGGATATCTGCTGCAATTACCAGACTTGGACCCCTATATGGTATGTACCATGCAGTTATGTAGGGCCATGGCAACCCCCCCACCCTATATATGCCATATCCCATGCAATATCCTATGGCCACTCCATCCCAAGTCCAGGCATACAAAATTATGCTGCATGGTGGTCCTGCATAGAATACATGTGGGAGTCTGGGTACCTCAGCATCTGTATGCTTTCTCATGACTGTGTGCTGTGTTACCATCTCTGTGTGGACCAATATCTGTGGAATAATGCCAATATGTGGACTACCCTTGCATATGTATCAGTTACTCAAACAACAGCAACACACTGACCATTACTCCTCCAGACAGGTAACAGTCCCATGTGGCTCGGTGGTGCTGCTGCATGCAACATCTGTGAGTATCTATGCGCATCAGCACCTATACACTTTTACATGACTGTGTGCTGTGTTACCACTCCTGCATCCCAAATTTGAGATAGAATATCATTATGTGGCTCATCCTTATACTTGTCTCATTTACATAAACTACAAACTGATACTCCCTCCCCTTGCACTGCAGAGGTGCAATAACTAAATTAGCAACCCACTCTCAATTTTCCTTACTGTAATGATTGACATCCACAGCACTTTTACAGCTATTCTAATAAATTCTGTTCCTATGTTTCAATGTGGTCATATGCAAGATGGCAATAGTGCTTTATATTGCATTAACACAGGGCAGTTAGTGCATCAGGTGTACAAATCAGGAGAGGTGATGCCTTTGAATAGCTTCCTCTGTACATTGCAGTAACCATACTTAGTGACATGAACTATGCACATGCTATTTAACTTGAGGTATGTAACATCTATGAACATTCACCTGCCCACTGAGCATGTTTATTGCCACATTACAGTGCAGTGATCTGTTGGAGGGCAAGTAATTTGGCAATGTGCATCCAATGTGCTTTCTCAAATGACAGATGCAGGACACCTCCATGTTTTGCCAGGGAAAGCAGTATTTTCCTGTTCTTCCTGTACTAGGACTATAAAAACCACATGTTGAGGTGGTATGATGATCTCTTTAAAAAAAGTGACACCTGATTCATCTCAGCATGGGCACTATCTGATGCCACAGTAATCACCTGTACAGGGGACAGAAAAAGTTTCACTATGATGACCTGAGGCAGGGTCACCTTAACCTGCTTTATCAGTGGGAAGGTGACATTCAGAAGACCCAGCCAGAGATATACAGCATGCATTTTTATGCCATTTATATTTAATTTGGTTATACATTGACCACCTATGCTTAACAGTTTATTTTATAGTTTCTGATGAGCAGCAGTTAAATACAATTGGCTGCCCAAGAAGGTGGGATTACTTCCCCAGGTAGAAAGATGAGTATGTGCTGCATAGCCTTCCTATATGCAGCTGTAATGCAGTTCATGTTTTTTTTTTGTGTGTGTGGCTTATCTTGCTATTCCTATTCTGTCTCCCATATGCAGGTCTAGTTAAGGCAGAGAAGCTGCCATAGCAACACACACTTCAGGCCCCACAAGAAGGTAGAGAAGTTTCCATAGCAACACACACTTCAGTCTCTAAGAGTGGCTACAGCTGATGCTGCTGGATGATTGCATATTTTGGAGTCTATCTCACGAGAGAAGGGGCAAAGGATCTACTGTGGGGGGGGGGTGACATGAGAAGTTTTGGTGGTATCTGTTTTGAACTTTCAGGGGAGTGTTATGACTTATGTTCTAAAGTTGGGCAGGAGATGTCACCTATGGTGACTTGGTAAAAGCTGCAGAGGCTGGTGGTTGTTAAAGTGTATGAGCAGGTAGGATCATATCAACAACATGGAACATATTGTGCAGTGGCTTGATGGATCACTTGGTTGGAGCATCCTGGTCATTTGATCACCAAAGGAGCAACTGTTCCATAACATCAGCCAGCCTGGTGTGTGATGCATGGAGTAGTTGTCAATCATGAAAACAGCTCATCTTATCCCCATCCTGATGTTACTCCTCCCTTCTGTGTCACTGCCCTTCTCTTTTTCATGGTCAGTCTTTATCCATCATCAGTTGTCCATCCATTATCCAGCCTAACCTTTGCATGCTCCCAACATTGTTCATTAATGATACCAACTAGTTTAGTGCTGGAGGCTACTTCAATTATCATATTATTGGAAGATGAGATTTTTGCAGTGTGTTTTGCAATCAGTATTGGACATAGGGGTGAAAAGGAGTATTTTTTTTTCTTGTAATGATCTATGTTTAAAATGTTGTGTTGACTTTGCAGCTTGAATCAGTAACCTATTTATTTTGTTGCCTTAAGGTTTTAGTAGTCTGAAATGCAGCTACCCCTTGAAAACTACCTAATGTCACAGATTATGTGGCAAATACCAGAAGTAAATAAAGTGAAATTTCACAAAAAGTAGATAAACAGAGAAACATCTTGACATTATATTATGCTTTCACTGTATGTAGCATTCCAGAGTTTTGATTAAAAGAACTGAAAAATACTTCTGATGCGAAAATATGAAATTTGGGTGGAATTATTTATTTAACTGAGGTCCCTTTAAATTTTTGCTCTATGCAAAATTGGGTGCAGATCTTTACCTGTATCAAAAACTTTTGTCTTGAATCTGAGCTATTTTGAGAATTGAAAAGATTTTCACATTTTACTATTACAAATAATATTGGTGTCACGATTAATGTCTGCATCTTTAAACAATCAGCTGTTTACTTGTGGTTCAGTAGCTTACCTCCCCTAGTATAAAAGGTACATTTGTACTTCAACTGCATCAGATGAGGACTTTATTCTTAATGATCTATCTCTCATCAAATACTGTACATTACTCACTGCCACTCAGCCAAGGGAAGTTTAGTAAATACTATGATAATAATAATCGGTGCTGTGACGACCGTGCCCTGGCCCAGCAATCAAGGAGCCTCAATCCTCACCACTAACACCAGGAGGTTGTCTCATAGAAGAGGAAAGGATAACTAATACTCACAGTAAAATACAATTTCCCTTAAGTGCACACAGAGATCACAGTCAGTCTGGGGCTGGTTGCTCCCTTGCTCACCAGGTCCCCAATAAGACTCCAAATTCCTCACTGGCACAGCTATAGGGTCCAGGTCTCAGCCTAACTGGGCAAGCTAAAACCTCCAGTACCCTCTCTGTTCAACCAGTGCTTCATGTCCCTGCCAAGTAGCTGACACAACACACACATACACTTTGAGATAAGTATTTATACAACTTCACAGACACTCCTTGGAAAGGCTGACACAGATTTCCAGCTGTGCCCCTTTACCCAGACTATACGGCAGTAATTACTGCCACCACCCAGTTAATAATATCAACTACTAAAAGGCCCTTAAAAGGGTGTCCAATTATTACTGTGCAATATTATTATCCAATGGTAGTATGACTAACAGTCAAGGCTTACTTTAGAGTGGCCTATTACAATAACCTCTATAAATATGCAATGCATTCTAGAGCTTATCTCTACACAAAGCAGCCACAGGTAGAAGGTTTTAAAAATATTTAATAATAAATAATTAAAACACAAGACAAAACTACTACACCACAGAGATATCTAAGAGTTCAGAAACCACACAGAAACTTAAAATAATACAGTAGGACAGGTCTGATTTCAAAGAAAAATACCTAATTAATCTTTACTAGCTTTAACTATTCCTACAAGAAAGCACAGTGCTAGAAACTTACATGTGAGCATAAGCAGAGTGCTGGTAAGTTGGATATCAAGATCAAAATGCTTTCCCAGTCTCTTTCTGAGACACAGTTTATAAAACATCACTAACAAACATGTCTCTGGGTCCTCCCCAGATTACATCATTTTGACACTTAGGTTTTCCCAGTATTCATATTGCATCATCTTAACACCTGGTCTGAGTTCTCAGGCCACAAACTGCATTATTTAGCAATTAACACCTGCACAGGAGAATACACCGCTAAAAGGCATTTCACATATACACTTTAGCAATTAGTCCTTAGTTAACACAATAGACAGAAAGTCTTCAGCCAGCCTGATCAGAACCAACTTTAAAGATCAAAGAATGTCATAAAATCATTTCAATTTCAAAAGACAAATTTAAAAGGCTTGACTTAGTTTTTCTTTACAGCAAGGGGGCAATGTTGTAACAATCTTGAAGTTCACATTTTACAGTGTTTTTCTACACTCAAGAAAACATGCCTGTATTTTACATTTATTTACAAATGCCAGAATTATATATCAAATTCTATTTGACTAGGCTGACAGCCTTTGCCCATCTCTCTCCAATCATCACAGGTGCAATTACCAAATACTCCATGATCCTTGTTGCTGAGGTTAGACCATTTAGTTTCTTGGTGGGGGTCTCTGTCTTAGTCCCACTTCTGTACAATAGAATCATATCTGCACTTCAGTTTTCAAGTACCAACCCATCCTATAATTTAGTAAAGATGGGAAAGTAATGCTTCCAGTCCTCCTCTGAACTGCTTTAGAATTGTTGTATGAATCTTATAAGGCCTTGTGAATTTTCTGCCTTCAGTATTGAGTCCTTGCAGGAGCCATTCTTTCACTAAATGCATTGGTATTGGTACTTGTACTGGTAGGACCCAAAAACCAATAAGTTCACCAGCAGGACTAGTAGACACAAAATTTATTTCCAGGTTAAGATCTTTCATCAAAGTAAAATTGACTTCATCAGAACAATATACAAACAGTCATGTGGATTTAAATATGTTACAGTAACACAGGATAGGTTAAAATCCCACCAATCAAACAAAAATCCCTTGAATAAATTAATACCCTAAAAGGCATACACTGTAAAAACTAAACAATCCAATAAAAACATTTCTATGAAAAAGTCACATTTTAAAATCAACCTTTTTCTTTTAAAGCAGGCAAGATAGATATAAAATCATTTAATCCACAGATTAGCTGCCAAATGAAGCTGCCACATCAATTCCCTTTTGTTTAAAGTGTTTTTCCAATTACCACCCCTGGGGTTTATTTCTCTTATATCCAATATCCCAAATTTAAATCCAGAACAATAAGTACATATTTTATTATGCCTGAATAAGGCATTAGTTTCTTTTGAATTATTAATATCATATAAATGTTCATATATCCTGTACCTGAGAGCCCTCTCAGTTTTCCCAACATAAAACCCTGGGCAGGAATTACACTTAGCCAAATATACTATTTTACTAGTGTGACAATTACTCTTTTTAAAAAATACTGTGTCCTGATTTGTATTGTCAAGTATAGAAAACTCACGGTAGTGTGGTTACAATAAAGGCTGTCTTCCTAAATATAAACGTTTCACCAACACGACATCCAGAAACTCCAAAAATAGTGTCACGGTACTTCTTTATTGAACAGATATATGTAGATTGAGCGCTTTCATCTCCCAACTGGAAACCTCATCAGAATCAGGTACCAATACTCACATTGTACCTTATATAACATTTAAATAACCCAATCACCACAAACAAACAATTAATCAATAAGGCAATTAAACAATAAACAATAAACGTTGTATACTAAGCGCAATAAGTGGCTGACCATCATAGGTTGAATAAAATAAAACATCCAGCTATACTCATTGTGTGAAACACATATATATAGCATAAAAAACATTTTATAATCACATATTATATATAAAATTCCGTACAAAAATATTTATGTGTAAAAAATACTTGTAAGTATGTACTATTTAAAAATATATAAAAATATACTATTTAAAAACATCTTTCAATACACATGATAAATATAATAAATATAAATATGAATATAAAAATATAAGTATGTATAAATATAAATAAATAAATAAATAAAAACAATGTTGATTATATGTGTAAATATCCACAAGTTATAAGACAACTATGTTGCAACAGTTAAAAAATGTGTTATGAGTTTCTATTTTATGTATGTTTTTTAGGATAATTGGATAATAGTTTAAGGGCTGGTATAATGGATATATGGTCATTCAGACCCTTGCCACTACAGGCATCAAGCCTGAGCTGCCATATCATCTCCCTATATGCTAATTTAGTCTCCCAGTCACCCCCCCTATCTAATTGGTCCACAACCTCAACCACCCAGAATTTAAAATTGGCCCTGTCACATGTTAAGGAATGTCTGTATAGTGCGTTATTTTCATTTTTATGATTTATATCTCTCATGTGCTCATATATCCTTTTTCTCAAGTGACGTTCCGTTTTTCAAATATAAAAACCCCAACAAGATTTACAGTATACTAGGTATACCAACCCCTTGGTATAACAACTGCTGTATTTCTTAGACTTCAATGTAATATTTAAACTAGGTAATGTAACTATTTTTCCCCTGCTATGAATGGACACTGGGGGCATCTACCACATCTAAAAGTACCTATTTTGTTTAAAACTGTTTCTCCTTGGTTTGTATATTTCTTTTTTCTAAAATATTTTTTATATTATGACCTCTCCTGTAACTATAGGTTAATTTATTTTGAAAAATCGTAGTTCTCGTATACACTGTTTTAAACAAATCCCATGTCTCATCAATACATTTCTGTAACTACCCTATATTCCGGTAATATGTAAGAGTCAATTAGGGTAAACCATTTTTGTTGTTCTACAATACATTTTCAGCTCTTTCCATAATTTTATCATTCATCTGATTTAATAATGGTATATACTTGTCACCCCATCCTTCAATTACATATTCTTTAATAGGTTGTGTGATTTCCACAGGATAATCTCTTTGATGGAACATATTTTGCACTTTATCTATTTCATTAAGAAACTCATCCCTATCAGAAATCATATGGGCCACCCTAATCATCTGGCCCTTAATGATATTCCTTTTAAGGTGATCAGGGTGGTCACTATCAAAGTGCAAATATGTATTAGAAAAATGTTCTTTTCTATAAATAGTCGATTTTTATGTGTTAGACCTATAATCCTTACGTAACAAAACATCAAGATAATGAATTTCATATAGATCTATGTGATGGGTAAATCTTAAAAAAGTAGTGCTTTGGTTGATGAAAGAAATAAATTCACCTATGGCTTCATCAGGGCCTTCCCATAAAATGAATATATTGTCAAGAAACCGATAGTAACTTTTAATATAAACAGAAAATTCAGTTCCAAGAACATATTGTCTTTCCCAGTACAACATTACTATATTTGCGTAAATGGGGGCACATGCTGCCCCCATTGCCACTCCTTCTTTTTGGTGATAAAAATCACCTTGAAAGAAAATTAAGTTATTCTTAAGGACCAATTCCATACATTCTAAAACTATTTTGAATTCATTTGGTGTTAATAAATTCATTTCTATTAACATATTTTCAAACCAGTCCATCCCTATATTGTGTGGTATGACCAAAAATTAGAAGTTATGTACCTACCATAACGTTCCATGTTAGTTGTCTTCTCTCGCCTTCTTTCTTGCTGGATGGGTTCGGAGCCGATCCTCGGCTCCGACTCGGCACTTGCTTTAGCTTGAGAACTCCTTTTACCTGCTCGAGGCAACCCTATATCCCATGATGCAAGGCGGAACTACCTCAGATCTCGTTTGGTAGCTAACCTACCCTGCTAAAGACTATCCTAACATAATTAGGAACACAAGTTCCTAATAGAAGTCCTCATATGAAGGCTCAGGATGAAAACAACCTAATAGGAACTCTTCAAGATCTGTCCAGGCCAGGGGGAAGGAGGGAGGGACGCAAGAAAGAAGGCGAGAAGACAACTAACATGGAATGTTATGGTAGGTACATAACTTCTAAATGTTAAGTTGTCAATCTCGCCTTCATTCTTGCTGGATGGGACTGCGTCCCTAGCACCTGTATCCCGGGTGGCTCAATGGAACAGACTCTTGAGAACTGTGGAACCAAAACTGGCCCTATCTCTGGAGGCCAAGTCCAACTTGTAATGAGAGACAAAGGTATGAGGCGTGGCCCAAGTAGCTGCTGCACAAATGGTATCAATGGGTAGTCTATCCTGAAAGGCCGCAGAAGTGGATAGACTCCTGGTTGAGTGTGCTTTTGGTTTAGAAGATAGCTGTTTGCCTCTGAGAGAGTACACATAGGAAATGGTGGAAGTCAACCATCTGGATAAGGTCACTTTAGAAACTGGAAGACCTATCCTGTTTTCTGCATAGGAGACAAATAATTGGTCCGATTTTCTGAATTGTTTAGTTCTATGCAAATAGTACCTGAGCTGACGATGGACATCCAAAAAATGCAGTTTCTGTTCAGCTCTGTCGGAATAGTTTGGGAAAAATACTGGTAGATCTATAGATTGGTTAATATTGGTTTGAGACACGACTTTGAGGAGAAAGGAAGGGTTAGTTCTTAATAATACCCTGTCCTTA
This sequence comes from Protopterus annectens, assembly GCF_019279795.1. NCBI lineage: Eukaryota > Metazoa > Chordata > Ceratodontiformes > Protopteridae > Protopterus > Protopterus annectens. Next base: position 391,484,767 of record NC_056745.1, on the reverse strand, counting down.
TGAAAAACCAAATAAGGGGAACGAATGCAGAGAGCTTGAATCTCGGAAACCCTTCTTGCAGAAGTGACAGCCAGTAAAAATATAGTTTTCCAGGTCAATAACTTCAAAGAACATGAAGCAGACGGTTCGAAGGGAGGTAGTATCAAGGATGCCAAGATTAAGTTTAGATCCCATTGTGGAGGAGGATGCTTTATAGGTGGTTTTAGGAGAAAAACTCCTCTCAGAAAGGCCTTGCATAATCTATGAGACATAATGTTATTGTCATGCAAGCCAACATGATACTTGGAAATAGCAGCCAGTTGTACTTTGACTGTAGATGACGAGGATCCTGAATGAAAAACCTCCGCCAGGAAATCTAAAACAGAATGTACAGGAGCAGTAAAGGGATCAATTTTTCTGGAATTTGCCCAAATAGAAAAACGTCGCCACTTGCTAGCATAAACAGTCCTAGTGGACGACTTCAAAGAAGACACTAAAATATCTCTGACTGAGTCAGAAATCATCGGTAGCCTGGCTAGGGAAGGAAGTGGAGCAACCAAGCAGTGAGGTTGAGAGAATGAATGGCCCGGTGCTGCTGACCCGACTGGTGGATCAAGAGATCCGGAACTGGGTCCAGATGCCAGGGATGCACCAGAAGGTGACGATGCAGAGACGGAAACCAAATTTGTCGAGGCCAATATGGGGCAATGAGGATCAACTTGGCCCTCAAAACGGTGGCTTTCTGAATGACTTGTGGAATCAAGGGAAAGGGAGGAAAAGCGTACAGAAGTCCCCGGGGCCAATCCTGGGTTAGAGAGTCTCTCAGGGGTTGGCCTGGAAGGGGAAAGAGAGTGAAAAAATCGGGGCACTTGTTGTTTTGAGGAGTAGCAAAAAGATCGCAACAAGGAGTGCCCCACTTCAGAAATATCTGATCCACTACAGATTGATTGAGAGACCACTCGTGAGGCATCAGAATGGATCTGCTCAGCCTGTCCGCCAATAGGTTGGCCCACTGCCAAAGTCTGAGAGCTTCTCGACATAACGGATAGGACCTGGTCCCGCCCTGTTTGTTGATGTACCAGACCACAGACATGTTGTCCGTTTGTACTGCAATAGTCCCCGTGGGAAGAAAGTTGTTGAGGGCTTGCAACGTTAAAAGCACTGCTCTCATCTCCAGGACATTTATGTGCAGATGGTATTCTATGGGTTGCCACGTCCCGTGGACCATCCTGCCCTGATAATGCCCCCCCCCACCCGATCAGAGAGGCATCCGTAGTGACTGTGGCAACTGGAGGAGGGGGAATAAAGGGTCGGCCCTGATGAAGAAGAGGGGAAGATATCCACCAGTTCAGATGAGCTCTGCACGACTGTGTGACTAAGATTTCGTGCCTCATCAGGAGACTGTGGTACGACCACTGCGTGAATAGCATCCACTGCAGAAGACGCATGTGGAAGCGAGCCAGTGGTAGAAGAACAATGGCCGCAGCCATAAGACCTAGAACCTTCAGTATAAATCTGGCTTTGATCTTGTTGCTTTGCAATAGAATCCGAACGAATTTTTGAATGTCCAGAATTCTTTGATCTGTTAGTCTGGCTAACATTTTGACGGTGTTTAATTCTGCGCCTATAAAGGTGATAGATTGGCAAGGCAGCAGAGAAGATTTTTTGAAATTTACTGAAATTCCCAAACTCCTGCAAAGCTGTAGAGTGTAGTCTCTGGACTGAAGAAGCTGACACTTGGTGGTGGCGGAGAGGAGCCAGTCGTCCAAGTAGGGAAACACCTGGAATCCTTGACGTCTCAGATGAGCTGTGACCACTGCCATGCATTTGGTAAACACTCTGGGGGCTGAAGTGAGGCCAAAGGGCAGTGCTCTGAATTGGTAATGACTGGTCCCTAGCCGAAAGCGGAGAAACATTCTGGAGCGTCTGTGAATCTTTATGTGATAGTACGCATCCTGAAGGTCTATAGAGCACATCCAGTTGTCCTTGCCCAGAAAGGGTAGAATGGACTGAAGCGTGACCATCCAGAATCTTGCCTTCTTGACAAATCTGTTTAGATTGCTCAGGTCTAATATTGGTCTCCAATCTCCCGTCCTTTTGGGGACCAAAAAGAATCTCGAGTAGACGCCGGATCCTACCTGGTCTGCCGGCACAGTCTGGACGGCTCTTTTTTCTAGGAGCTTTGAAACCTCCTGTTCTGCCAAATCCCTTTGACCGGGTGAGATGTCTGGAAGGGATTGTAGAGGTATGGGAAACCTTTCGAAGGGGATTTTGTAACCCTCGGATATGATCAACTGTACCCACATCTCTTGTGATAGGGATTGCCAGGCTACTGGGTACAGTGAAATCCTTCCCCCGACTGCCTCCAAGGGTGGACAGTCGGGCAACACCCCAGGGATGCTGAAAGGGCTTCTCAGGAAGAGACTCCCTGTTGCCCTGGTTCTGAGGACCCCCCCCTGCCTCTAGGGCGGCGTCTATTATTGTTACCCCCTCTGCCTCTGGGGGTAAACTGACCACGTGCGTCCGGTGTAGCTCCTTGGGCTTTACGGAACCACATCTTCCCCCCCTTCTGACCCTTGGGATATGGTCTAGAAGGAGTGGAAAATTGGACTCCAACGGCAGAAAGAGTTTTACCGTCCTGCTCACACCTGGTCAAGGTATCCTTCACCTGAGGTCCGAACAAAGCCGAACCATCAAAGGGGGTATTAGTGAAGGACGCCTTAAAGGGGTCCTCAAAATTACAAAGCCGCATCCAGGCTTGGCGTCTAAGAGCAACTCCTGTGCCTGCGGCCCTGCTCGCTCCATCGGCCGCATAGGATATGAGCCGCATGGAGGAGTTAGATATGGAATTCAGGATTGCAAGCTGTGAGGCAATCTTTTCTTGAGCCCCAGCAGCAGAAGGATCCTGGACTACTTCACCCAGTTCCTTGAGAATATCTCGTTGAAGCCTGGTGAAGTGACAAAGATAATTCAGCGAGCATGGCAAAGGTCGCTGAAGAAAACATCCGCTTTCCATACCTGTCCATGGTCCTAGAATCCTTGTTAGGAGGATGGACAGGTACTGAAGGATCCGCCAGTTCCTTCTTAGTGGCCGCCACCACCATAGCATCCACAGAGACACCCTTGGAAAGGAACTGTTTGTCGAAGGGGCCGTGATGAATTTGGATGGTCTCCTGGGGACAGGTTCCACAGAATCTGGAGCCGCCCACGCCTTCAAGCCACTACCTGCATAAGTGGGTCGAAGGCGGAGACACCCAGGAGGTGGAGGGTCGGGATCCAAAAGCCTCCAGGTATACCGACTCATCCTCTGAGGGGTCAATGGAGGGCCAATTCCCCCTCTGTTTGAGGAGCTCAAGGATGTCTGAAAAGGAGACATCCTCAGAGGGGACCGTGGGGAACCCTCCGACTCATCTAAGTCGGTATCAGATGTAGTAGACTCAGGGAGTCTGTGTGTTTCCTCTTACATGTCCTCTTCCGAGGGGTTCCCCTGCAGGATCAGGAGAAACCTCGGAAGAGGAGGAAATTCCCAATGGGGAAACCTGGGGCGATGGATCCCTGGGCCTGAGAACAAGAGGCTGGCAAGAGGCGTCTGCAGGCACTGATGAGGGAGGAGCTAGAGGGATGGACCGTTGACCAGGCTCAGAGGCCAGGACACTCCTCATCACCTCAAAGGCTCCCCTCCCCGGGAGGCCGGAATATCCCCGCTCCGAGGAAACAGGAATTCCCGTCTCCAATGAGAGGGAAGGCTCCGAGGCCGATGTCGGCGCCGAGCTTACCAAAGCCGAAGCCCCGAGAGGGAGAGCAGGGTCGGACAAGGGTCCGATGCCACTAGCCCCCTCGGAGCCGACAATGGAAACTCGACGACCGGATCCCTCCAAGGAAGGCCTCAAGGAGGAGATCGGAGCTGAGGACGACGGAGCCGAAGGATGTATCGGCTCCGGCACCGAAACAGTCGCTGTCCCGAGAAGCTCCGGCTCCAAACTCTGGTGTGGAGTCGGAGGAGGAAGTTCAAGGGGTGAGGCTATAGCCGAAGTCTGTTGAGACGGGCTATGGAGCATTTGGGCCAGTGCCTGAGACTTCAACAGCCTGCTTACCACCCTCTCCAAGTCGTGGTCAGACAGCCTGGAAGATCTCGAAGATCGGCTCCGATGGCTCCGCTCCGACAAAAGAGGAGACCCGGAGCCGAGTGGATACTCAGTAACGAAGGGGACCGAGATCTCTTTCGGGACGAAGCCATCAGAGCCGAAGTCCCCTGAACTCCAGATGGAGCCGAAGGTTTCTCTGCTCCGATGCTGGATAAGGTGTCGGCTCCAGCCGGAGCCGACAAGGCCACAGTAGACAAGGTATCGGAACCAGCCGGTGCCGAACCCACTACTTTTATGGTAGATACATCGGTTCCAGCCGGGCGATCTCGGCTCGACGGAGCGGAGCCACCGGAGGAGGCTTGGATACTGAAGCCTGAGCCTTCAGTGGCTTAGAAGGTTTCCCAGACCCTGCTTTAGAGGGAGAACCTTCTGGCTTAAGTAAGCCACGGAGGATAAGCTTATTCCTCCTTTCCTGCAGGACTCTCTGGCTAAAAGAGTGACACAAAGCACAGGAGTCCTGCAGGTGCAAAGGCCCCAGGCAATAAACACAAGAAGTGTGACCGTCTGTCAGAGACATTTTCTGACAGCACGAGTCACACTTCTTGAAGCCTGAGACCTTGCCTTCCCTAGACATATCCTAGGAGGAAGTAACACACACAAACCCCAACAAACACACAAAATTAATCCCCTACACACAACACACAGGAAGGGATTAACCAAAGGGATTTTAGGCCTAACTAAAACTGTACACTAAAGGTTATAAAAAGGTTATAAAGTTTGAAAAACAAGGGAATAGGGTGGGCTGTAATTCACTACAGACTATACTATGAATACAAGGGGAAAATAAAACCCTAACTAAGCTTTTCTGATTTTAACAAGAAAATCACTTACCTCAGCTGGCAAAGGAGACCTCTTTCGCTAAGCGGCAAACGAGATCTGGGGTAGTTCCGCCTTGCATCATGGGATATAGGGTTGCCTCGAGCTGGTAAAAGGAGTTCTCAAGCTAAAGCAAGTGCCGAGTCGGAGCCGAGGATCGGCTCCGAACCCATCCAGCAAGAATGAAGGCGAGATTGACAACTTAACATCAAATCTTTAACATCTATAGTAATGAATTTCATATCCTCACTCTAGGGGTCCTTACTAATTTTCTGCAAAAAATCCCATGAATCCACCAGAATATGGGAATAGTTCCTATGGTACTTCTTGAGTTTAGTATCTATATATATAGCCAAAGGTTGGGTTTTTGAATCTTGTGATGAGACAATTGGTCTCATGGGGGGGTTTTGAATATTTTTATGGGTCTTTGGTATGCCAAGAATAGCAGGGATAACTGGTTTATTAACTTTCAAAAAATTCCATAACTCAATAACTATAAGCCCTTGAAATAAATTGTCCTCTATAATATAATCTATTTTACGATATGAAATATTAATTTCATTTTTAGAAACTATACTATAGCACTTATCATTATTTAGTATCTCAGACATTCTGTTTTCATAATCCCAACTGTCCATAAGGACAACTCCACCACCTTTATCCGGTTTCATCACCCAGATATTCATATTTCCACTAAGCTCACATAAAAGCTTATTTTCTTCTTCAGTTAAATTACTACCATTCTTATTCACATTCTGTTTGAATTCACTTCTAATTCTATTAGTAAGTACATTTTCAAAACTATGAATATCTTGGTGAAGAGGGGGGGGGGGTTGTAAATACTATGTCTACTTAGTTTATCAATCTGGTGGTGATACTTGTCCTCACCAAACATCTGCATAAAATTAAGGTTCCTAGTGAAAAGTCTTATATCCAACAAGATACTATCTATACTAGGTTTGTTAACAGGTACAAAGGTGAACCCTTTTGTGAACAACTTAAAATAAACCTCGTCAATTTTCAAATCTGTATAGTTAAAAATAAAAAAAATCATTACATGAATACATGGATAAAGGTTTATATGTAGATGTTACATCTCCAAATTCACCTATATTAAATTGTTCTATCTGTATGCTGTTCTTCTGTGGTGGTTGTGATTGTTGGCCCCTATAACTTGGGCATAAGATGGTGATGTAACCGTTTTTTTAACCTTTCGGACCTCCTCGGTCCCTCTCCCCCTAAAGGGGTCCCCTCATTACAATTAAAACCATCTTCACATGAATTGTACTCTTGTTCATACAAGTTCACCTCATGTTCCCTATTAAAGTCCCTTTTGTTGTTCCTATAGTTGTCTTGAAACTGAAAATCTAAATCATAATTCTGTTTCTCATAACCCCTATAACTTCCCTTAACAAATCTTTTGTCCATTATATGCTAAACCAAATCTATATTCATTAATGTCCCTATCCAATTTGGATAACTTCCTATTATAATTACATGTAATAACATAATCAACATCTTGCAAAGATCTTAAATAAATATTTTTATATTCTTGTACAAAAAACAGTAAATCATCATTAATTTCTTTATACAGTTTATCAATGTCCTTCTTGTCCGTTTCCATTCTTTGTTCATTGTGTTTAATTAACACCCTTAGTATGGCCAGTCCACAGTCATTGAAAATATCGCAAATATTTTTAAAAAACCCAATGTCAGTAACACCATTGATGTTATTGGGAAATTTATTAATTCTCAACCCTTTCGGTACAATTTTGTCATGCAGACATCTGTTGAAATACCAGTTTTCTAAAGATAAAGATTTGTACCTGGTTAAAAGGGTCTTTAGGGCCTTACACTTCTCCTTGTACCCTAAACCATTGCTCATGTTGTCCTCCCAGCGTCTACTGATGTTAGTAAAGGATGAGTTCAACCAACTATTGAAATCCATATCCTGATATTTGTGAAAAAATTCTTTAGAACCAACTCGATCTGTTGGTTCTTGGTTTCTTTGACTAGAAACCCCAGTACAAACACCCTGATGATTGGATCGCAACTCAGCCTCCTTCAACTCTATTCTCCTGTTCATCATGCGCACATCTGTCCCAGCATCTGATGTCACTTCCGTTTCCCCTCTTGCCGACGGACTACTCTGTGCACATGGTATTTCTTCCCCTGAGTTGGAAACTGGGGAAATTTCTATTTGCAAATGGTTTTGAATGACTTTAATAAGCTCTGCCAATAGACTGCTGCTATCCATAGTATAGACGATAATACCACAAGGTTGGTGAAAAACAATTCCAGTGTCCAATAAGTAGAAAACGGTGACTCCTCGAAACTGAACTACTGAAAAAACAACAAAGAACCGTTTACGAATGGATCAACTATAGAAAACTCACGGTAGTGCAGTTACAATAAAGGCTGTCTTCCTAAATATAAATGTTTCACCAACACGACATCCAGAAACTCCAAAAATAGTGTCACAGTACTTCTTTATTGAACAGATACATGTAGATTGAGCGCTATCATCTCCCAACTGGAGACCGCATCAGAATCAAGTACCAACACTCACATTGTACCGTATATAACATTTAAATAACCCAATCACCACAAACAAACAATTAATCAATAAGGCAATTAAACAATAAACAATAAACGTTGTATACTAAGCGCAATAAGTGGCTGACCATCATAAGTTGAATAAAATAAAACATCCAGCTATACTCATTGTGTGAAACACATATATATATAGCATAAAAACATTTTATAATCACATATTATATATAAAATTCTGTACAAAAATATTTATGTGTAAAAAATACTTGTAAGTATGTACTATTTAAAAATTATTGTAAGTATTGGTAGTTGTACTGGTAGGAATCAAAAACCAATACGTTCACCAGCAAGACTAGTAGACACAAAATTTATTTCCAGGTTAAGTACTTTCATCAAAGTAAAATTGACTTCATCGGAACAATATACAAACAGTCATGTGGATTTAAATATGTTACAGTAACACAGGATAGGTTAAAATCCCACCAAACAAAAATCCATTGAATAAATTAATACTCTAAAAGGCATACACTGTAAAAACTAAACAATCCAATAAAAACATTTCTATGAAAAAGTCACATTTTAAAATCAAACCCTTTCTACTTTCTTTTAAAACAGGCAAGATAGATATAAAATCATTTAATCCTGGACACAGATTAGCTGCCAAATGAAGCTGCCACATCAATTCCCTTCTGTTTAAAGTGTTTTTCCAATTACCACCCCTGGGGTTTATTTCTCTTATATCCAATATCCCAAATTTGAATCCAGAACAATTAGTACATATTTTATTATGCCTGAATAAGGCATTAGTTTCTTTTGAATTCTTAATATCATATAAATGTTCATATATCCTGTACCTGAGAGCCCTCTCAGTTTTCCCAACATAAAACCCTGGGCAGGAATTACACTTAGCCAAATATACTATTTTACTAGTGTGACAATTACTCTTTTCAAAAAATACTGTGTCCTAATTTGTATTGTCAAGTTTCAAATTAACAACTGACAATATAAATCTACACTGTGTACAACAACCACAGGCTTTAGTAAATTCATTTGATTTTGCACTGCTGTTGTTCGTGTTACGCTCCCAGGGAAGTTTCAAGTTGCGACCCACTTTAGTACAGAAAATAGGTTTTTCACCCACTGCTTGTAAAATATTAGGGTCACCCTTAAAAATATTCCAGTTCTTGCAAAGGATGTTCCTTATGTCATTATAATGTGAACTGTATTGCACCACACATGCCTGGCAGAAATTGTAGGAAGAACTCTCTGTTTTTTCATTATTTTTTGTTTTAGAAAGACTTCTACCTAACAAAGGTTGATATTCCAAACCTCACTCTCTCAAAATCTCTTGTAAAATACCCTCCACAAATTCCAGTGGATAATCTCTCTCCAAAAACATGTTCTTAAGGTCACTGAATTCTTTAATGACGTCCTCAAAGTGAGAAGTCATTCTAGAAATTCTAATGGCCTGTCCCTTAACAATACTTTTTTTCTGGTATAGTGGGTGGTGACTTTGAAAATGGAGATAAGAATTACAAAAAGTTTTCTTTCTATACACTTTAGATCTGAAACAACATACATCCTTAATAATAGTGGCATCCAAATAATGGATTTCTTTCTCATTAGATTCATAAGTAAATTTCAAGTAATGAGTGGTGCTGTTTAGATTTTTGATAAAACCAGCAATACTTTCTTTGGTACCCTTCCATAAAATAAAAATATCATCCAGGTACCTACTGTAAAACAAAATATCCAAGTAGAACCTGCTTTCAAAATAAATTCCTTCTCCCACCCTAATAAAACAATATTTGCATATACGGGGGTACAGGCTGCCCCCATAGCAACTCCCTTTATTTGTTGGAAGTATTGCCCCTCAAAAAAATATAATTATTATCTAAAATCAAGGCCATAATTTCACAAACAAGCTGCACACACTCTGAAGATAATCTAGAATGATGAAACAACATTTTTTCAAATTAATCTAAACCTTCCTCCCTAGGAATACAGGAGAATAAATCTTGCACATCTATTGTCAAAAAAATCAGATCAGGATTCCATAAATCCTGCCTAATCTGTCCCAGAAAATCATGATGTCACCATTGAAGCCGTTGTTCATTCGGAACAGGCTGCTGCTATCTCGGAGCGTTTTGCGGACTCTGTGAAAGAAAAAAAAAATCAGGTTTCTACAGCTAACTCTTGTTTGGAGCGTTCGAATACCAGTGGAGTGGCATATTTTGGAAAGGATGTGGAGATTATACAGGCAAGTGCATCGGACTCATTATCTAACACTGGGAACAGCAAAACAGGTACTGTTTGTCATTCTGCCCCAAAGGGGAGGTTTGAAGCCGAAGGTGCGGCTTCTAATAGACAGGCTGGTCATTCTTTTGGTGTTTCCAGTTCACAGAAGGCCTTGGGAGAGGCTAATTCTAAATTACATGATTTTTTAAACAAAAAGTTTAATTTTACAGCAGGCAATAACTGGGGCGAAAGTCACAGTGAGCCGAAAAGGAAACAAGACAAGAACTATACATCTATTAGAGACATGATTTTTGGGTTTGAGAAAAAACTATACAAACTCAAGACTTTGCAGATGGAAATGTTTTATTTTAGTGAATGTGTTAAGTTAAAGGTGGTTCCTCAGGGACTATGTGTTTTTAAATTCCCTTTTGGGTTATATTATGACATGGATATGGTGCAAGATTTTACCAACCTGTTTGATAAATGGGGTATTGAACTGCTTAACAAAGTGTTGGTTTTTCAAGAACTAATGAAGGTTAAATTATTCAAAGAAGTGGAAATACTTATTTCCTCAATATGAGGAACTGTATTCTAAAGTCCTTGAGAGGGTTGAAAAAAAGTGTAATATACAATTTCAGAAAAAGAAAAGGAAGCTCAACAGGGATGTTCAACAGTATAAATCCAAAACAGTATACCCCACAGACAGGCTTTTTATTGATAGTTATAGCCAGGAAATTGTGCCAGGGAGTTTCAATTACCAAGGAGGTGGAGGTTATTCAGAAGGTTATTCAGAAGCTACTGGTAATGGGACCCCCCTTTGAGCAACCATTTAATGACGGTTTTCATGAAGAAGAGGATTTTCCCACCCTAAGATGCTCGGAAAGAATAGCGAACAGACAACCAGGAGTCCAACATTATTACAACTCCGATTACCCCGCCCACAGGGATCAATACCACAAGGGGAGAGACAGGGGCAGGTATTAGATGGGAACTCTTTCCATTCTGATATTATTTGCAGCTCTAAAGGATTCAATATTTACAACTATACGGATAGAGTTAATTCTGAAGAATATTTTTCACTTTTCTCTAAAGGGTTTAAATTCGTTCCTGCTAGGATACCAGGTATAGCAGAAGTCTTGCTTGATATTCACATGTTTACTAGGAAAATAAATTTTCGATTGTTGTTTCCTAGTAACAATACTGATAGTACTGGGCATAAATCTATGGCCTTGAGAAAAAAATAGTGTGTTTAATCCTCCCTTACACCCTTTGATAGCTAGTTTTGAGAATGTGGTTAAAATAGAGTTTCATCAACTTTGGGCTAACAACAAGAAGTTATTTTTTTAACTTGAGTTCCAAAGACAAAGAACTACTTTTTTCTTTAAAACATGATAGAAGTATTCGTATAATGACCCCAGACATGGGAGGGGGGATTGTAATTTTGGACAGTGAAGATTATAAAAACCTTATCCAAGCTATTTTGTTTCAGGAGGAAAGCTATTTGCAGGTATCCAAGAATCAGATTAATATTTCTTATCAGCGTATTGATGAATTTTTGGAAGAATACTTATTAGAACAAAGGATTAGTCAGGAAGTCCATTCTTTTTTATTAAATAATTTTCCCAAGGTACCTTGCATGTTTGGCATCCCTAAGATCCACAAAGATGTTTTGTCACCCCATTCAGGCCTATTGTGGCAGCAGGGGGGTCTAAAACACACAATTTGGCAGTGTTTGTGGACCAGATGGTCAAGCATGTAGTTGAGGGTATGCCACATCTTGTTAAAGATTCTTGGGATTTTCTGGGACAGATTAAGCAGGATTTATGGAATCCTGCTCTGATTTTTTTGACAATAGATGTGCAAGATTTATTCTCTTGTATTCCTAGGGAGGAAGGTTTAGATTAATTTGAAAAAAATGTTGTTTGATCATTCTAGATTATCTTCAGAGCGTGTGCAGCTTGTTTGTGAAATTATGGCCTTGATTTTAGATAATAATTATATTTTTTTCGAAGGGCAATACTTCCAACAAATAAAGGGAGTTGCTATGGGGGCAGCCTGTGCCCCCGTATATGCAAATATTGTTTTATTAGGGTGGGAGAAGGAATTTATTTTTGAAAGCAGGTTCTACTTGGATATTTTGTTTTACAGTAGGTACCTGGACGATATTTTTATTTTATGGAAGGGTACCAAAGAAAGTATTGCTGGTTTTATCGAATATCTAAACAGCATCACTCATTATTTGAAATTTACTTATGAATGTAATGAGAAAGAAATCCACTATTTGGATACGACTGTTATTAAGGATGTATGTTGTTTCAGATCTAAAGTGTATAGAAAGAAAACTTTTTGTAATTCTTATCTCCATTTTCAAAGTCATCACCCACTATACCAGAAAAAAAGTATTGTTAATGGACAGGCCATTAGAATTTCTAGAATGAATTCTTATTTTGAGGACGTCATTAAAGAATTCAGTGAACTTAAGAACATGTTTTTGGAGAGAGATTATCCACTGGAATTTGTGGAGGGTATTTTACAAGAGATTTTCAGAGAGTGGGGTTCGAAATATCAACCTTTGTTAGGTAGAGGTCTTTCTAAAACAAAAAATAATGAAAAAACAGAGAGTTCTTCCTACAATTTCTCCCAGGCATTTGTGGTGCAATACAGTTCACATTATAATGACATAAGGAACATCCTTTGCAAGAACTGGAATATTTTAGGGGTGACCCTAATATTTTACAAGCAGTGGGTGAAAAACCTATTTTCTGTATTAAGTGGGTCGCAACTTGAAACTTACCTTGGAGGGTAACACGAACAACAGCATTGCAAAATCAAATGAATTTACTAAAGCCTGTAGTTGTTGTACACAGTGTAGATTTATATTGTCAGTTGTTAGATTGAAACTTGAAAATACAAATCAGGACACAGTATTTTTTAAAAAGGGTAATCGTCACACTAGTAAAATAGTATATTTGGCTAAGTGTAATTCCTGCCCGGGGTTTTATGTTGGGAAAACTGAGAGGGCTCTCAGGTCCAGGATATATCAACATTTATATGATATTAAGAATTCAAAAGAAACTAATGCCTTATTCAGGCATAATAAAATATGTACTAATTTTTCTGGATTCAAATTTAGGATATTGGATATAATAGAAATAAACCTCAGGGGTGGTAATTGGAGAAACACTTTAAACAAAAGGGAATTGATGTGGCAGCTTCGTTTGGCAGCTAATCTGTGTCCAGTATTAAATGATTTTATATCTATCTTGCCTGCTTTAAAAAAAAGAGCAGAAAGGGTTTGATTTTAAAATGTGACTTTTTCATAGAAATGTTTTTATTGGATTGTTTAGTTTTTACTGTGTATGCCTTTTAGGGTATTAATTTATTCAAGGGATTTTTGTTTGATTGGTGGGATTTTAACCTATTCTGTGTTACTGTAACATGTTTAAATCCACATGACTGTTTGTATATTGTTCTGATGAAGTCAGTTTTACTTTGATGAAAGCACTTAACCTGGAAATAAATTTTGTGTCTACTAGTCCTGCTGGTGAACTTGTTGGTTCTTAGTTTCTTATTTTCACCAGTTCGCTACATTTTTTGGTACTTGTACTGGTAGGACTCGTACTCCTACTGACTTCCCCATCTTAATGAATCTTAAGCAGGAACACATATTTTTAATTATATTTTTTTCATTCATTGCCCTCATTCATGCCTATTTTTAAATATCCGAACACTAGTAATGGGTTCTCTGTATTCTGCATTATACCCAAATATGGCTGTAATAACTTGGTATTTCTAATTTCAACACAGTTGCTAAATTTCCTCTGCTTAAGCTTTTGTTAGCCTGACAGTCCATGTTCTCACTTTGGTTAGAGTTTCCCCTCTGATTAACACACCATGCTTACTAAGGAAGGTATTCCTTGTGATTAGCCATACTTCTCAAATGTCCGGATTTTCACAGAGTGTCCATATTTGTACCTCATAATTTTGGCGCTCGTTCCACATAAAACTTCTGGATTCCTGGAAAATTACTGTGGACTGAAGTCACTAAGTAATGATATACATTTGAGCTACAGACTTCGTATCCTTCAGAATATGCATGCTAAACCTGTTTTCTAGCAACTTTCAAATTTTATAAGAGCAATATTTAAAATATTCCCCTATTTTTGGGTCTTTGCTCCCCATTATGCTTTGTCTAGATTTATCAAATTAAGAAGGTGAGAGGTATCTGTCTAGCAACTAGATGAAAACTATAAATGTACTTGTTGATGCTAGCTAATTAACACTTCTTTACAGCTAGATTACAGACATCCTCACTTCTTCTTGTATATTCCTCTCTTCTTACACAGCATACAAAACTCTCCTCATGGAATATAATCTAACTTTACAGAAAGCATAAATATTGAGTATGACGTATATTTTGTACATATTAGCTAGTTCAAACAGCTATCTTTTTTATAGAATCCTTATGCCAGAGGCTCATTCTGTATCAGACTAATAACTGATGTTTACATTTTCATTTGCTGTCATTATCCACATCCGACTCTTGTCTTTACATTTAACACTCCTCCTATTCTATATACTTGTATTTGCCTTTGCTATTATATTACTTGTTCATTGCTTGTTGCTGCTGTAATGACTGTTAATTGTATGTCATGAATGAAAATGGTCGATCCTCAGACAAGGTCACCTAACCAGATAACAAATAAAAAAAAATGAATTTTGCTTACTTATTTTAATTTTGTGACTGGAGTACAGCATTTTATCCAAATGGACCTTTTTTCAGGCTCAGACCTGGAAAAGCTAAACTGTGTTGATAGTAATTGCATATAATACACAGAAATGCGGTTATTATCAATAAATGTAATTTACATACAGTTATCACAAATATCATCGATAGGTATAAATGAGATAATATCCCCTCTTCAGAAAATGTCTTCTATTTTAAAGGATGCTTTCATCCTGCATTTTGGTGCCTGTCTCATGTAGATGAACATTTTCATTGTGCTGACGCTTTCCTTCCTTTCTTTGAGGGTATAGATATCAAGTTCTCTTCCTGATACTTCATTAGGCTTTCATTAAAAAACACAGACTTTCCTGGTTGCTCACCTCTTCATAGCTTCTAGTAGTGTTTGTAGAGAAGGGGCTTCAGAACAGCAAGCAGTCTATAATACTTTAGAAAAAAATAAAATTGGTTAAATGCAATTTGTTTATATGATTCATCATATCTTTTTCATTCATTTTACTACTGTTTTTATATTAAAGACATGAAAGAGGACATGATATGTTGATTTATACAGTACGGCTAATGATATGTATGGTATCTCCCCCTTAAATGTATGCACACAATATCAGTTTATATTACTAAAGCAATTGTCATAGCAAAATAAAGAAATGTGTTGCTAATTTTAGAACAAACGCAGCACAAACTGCATGGTACTTGCTTATATGTTACTTTCTATGAGAAACAAGTTAAAATGAATGAAAGATAATATGTCAAACTTAATCTGAGCTCTTTTAAAATACTTGTTTCACAGTGTTTGGTAAATGGTATTGGAGCCCTTTAAAAGTTAAAACACTTTTGGTTTAAGGAATGTTATGCTGCATTGTTATGTAAGACTGAAAAAGTAAATACAGCTTGGAACAGCGCCCAGCAAGATCCTTCATTAAGTAAATAAGAACACAGGATGAACAAACAACATGGTTTAAAAGCTCTAGTTTAGACTATGTAAGCTAGCACAGATGCAGAACTTACAATGATCTCCATGTGGGGAAAAAAGAAACATGATCATACAGATTTCTGAAAATATACTCTAAATGCTAATTTAAGGAAATGGTGTGTGTGCGTGTGTGCATATGTGTGTGCGTGCGTATGTGCGTGCGTGTGTGTGTGTGTGTGTGTGTGTGCGTGCGCGTGTGTGTGTGTGTGTGTGTGTGTGTGTGTGTGTGTGTGTGTGTGTTTACTATATAGTGCATCTCCCAAACTGATGGGAGACCACAATATAAGAAGATGCTTTTTCAGCACAGTATAGCATTTAGTTTAAACACATATACAAAACACTCTCACATCAGCTACACAAACACTGCTTAGAATGCATTGTCCTAAAAAGGATGGAAATGTCTTAGTTCAGATTAACGTCTTTTTTATCTTCCAAGAAATACATTTTGCACATTTATCTGCTATCTAAGCTTCCTTTGTCAGGAATGCCTTCCATGCTGTTATGTGTACTGCTTGCAGCTGCCCTTTTCATTTTTCCAGCCCTTACCTAAAAGTGCCTTCAATGCTCATGAGATAGCTCTTTAAAAATGTATTTTAGTTAGCTTACAGCATATGTGAAAAAAAGAAATTGGCATACCATACTATTTCAGTACAATTGTTGCTTCTTGAGTCCTGTTCTGAATCTGTCTTCCCCTCCTAAGAACAGCAGTAGGCTGAGGCAATGTGTTGAGGCATACTTTTTGCTTCCTATTAAAGCTGAGAAACACTCTTTAAACTTTGTTTTGGAACCCACTAAACATTTATTTATATGTCATGGCATCCCTGTGTGTTGGATCCTGGATAATGGCAGTTACCTTGCCATCAGGCTTCTAATACAGTGATATCTTCTGTTAGTGATCCCAGTAGCTCCCACACTGTACTCCTAATGTTACAGAACCAGTAATATCTGCAATGATATGTCAAGCTTGCCTGTCAGCCCAGCATCAGTTTTACTTTGGCTGCTGCTCTGATGTGTGTCAGGGGCTTTAGGTCTCTCACAGTGTACATTACAAAAATCCGCTTACTGTGCCAAAGCTTTTGATTCTACTACTCTGCCTACAGAAAAAAGCATATAATTATGTTGCCTTTTCTGAGCTAAATGTTGCAGTCAGCAGCTTGTATCTGATTTTAAAGTACGTCACTGTCATTTGTGCACAGCTACTTACATATTCTGATCACCAGATAACAGATGCCTGACCACGTCTCCATTTCATTCTATTTGTCCCTAATTGAATTTCTCCATTCATCAATGTCAAGTCCTTTACAGATCTCTTCTGATGTAGATCTACACACCTTTTCTGAAGATAATCTTCCTGATATATTTTCATAGAACAAGAACATACAGCATCTCTACACTCCAGCAAACATTCATTTTCATTTTTTTATATATTCTGGGCTGTCAGATTAGTAACAAATCAAAACATTAAGGCATCTGCACACTGTACCCATCAAACTATCAAAGGGAACAGCATTAACACTTAAACATTTCCACACACCCCAACATGCACCCCTGGTCCAAGAAACAATTGTATTGCATTATCTGAGCCAGTAAGGATGTTTGTCTAGTTAGACAC
The DNA here is from genome assembly GCF_019279795.1 of Protopterus annectens. NCBI lineage: Eukaryota > Metazoa > Chordata > Ceratodontiformes > Protopteridae > Protopterus > Protopterus annectens. The sequence continues at coordinate 391,467,707 of NC_056745.1, read as the reverse complement.
ATCTGTAACACATCTGTAACTCATCTATTCATGGCCAGCAGCCTGCTCAAAGTTCATCTACAGTAGCTCCTGTTCTCTTCCAAGAGTGACATATTGTCTCCTTCCTTGACTATAAGTTCCACAATCAAATCCACTAATAGCTAAGCAGCTTATCCACAGAAGCAAAATCCACAACAGCTTTTGAGGTTATTTAGCAGGGACATACCATTTTCCATCTCCTCAAATTAGGATAGTAGACTGCTGTGTCCATTCCCTACAGAAACAAACTTTGAGCCTGTGGAAGACCACACCCACCTACAAGTACGTCTGACTCTATCCAGAAGATTACCAAGGGACATTTCCATAACTGCACAGTATGTCAGGTACTTCCCATCTGTTACACTCAGCAGCCTATGTCTTGCTCCACATATATTCTAACCAAATGGAAGATACAACTGAAAATCTACTGCATACTGTTGATTCAGAATTTCGGCACAATGAAGACTACACTACAGCTCTGAGAAAAAAAAACAGTTCTCACTGATATCTCCCTTCAACGTTTAGGATAAAACATGTATGGCATGTTTTGTGGCCTAAGATCATCATACAGATTACTGAATTGGGGGTAGAGGGTTGTTTGTTGCACCAAAACATTAAAAAGACAATCAGACTGTTGATATGAGGCACACACAAGTGTCTGCCAGTTATTCTGGGACATCTGATCTGCCCAATCTGCCCATCACTGAAACAACCTATGTACACCTTCAGTATTAAATGTATTGCATTTGCTCTGTTATGAGTGTAACTCCTAATTTTTGTTTAAGCTACAACCTGTATAGTAAGCACTTGGCCTGTGAGTAAGACTGCCACATGTGATTAAACCTTTATGTCAAAGACATCATATACCTTTATGGGGTAAGGACAGCCTCAAAGAACATAAGGGAATATGTCAATCAATTGACACACATTTGAGTGAGTGCCACTTGAGTAAAGAAATTTGGGGCAAAACAACTTTTGTTAACAGTGGAATTGGAATGTTTTTGTTTTATCCCCTGTTGTGTGACCTTGGAGCAGGCATATATAATTTTTGGGGTATCGACTTTCCTCTGATCTTCAATGAAAGTTGTTTCAGCTGGGGTTTTTTTTGATTGATTGACATGTAATCAAAGAAGTATTGATCTACCAACATGAATCCAAAAGATAAGGCAGTATCCCTTTAGTGCCCAAGACTAGAATATCCATGCTTCCAGAACTGACCTCAGAGTGGCCAGAGTAATATCTTACTCTCTTACAAAGTTGCAACCTGGTCCATCTGCCATCTATTCACATCTATCTCTTTCCTGAGTATGTATCCCTGAATCAGGGAGCAGAGCTCCTACAATACCACTTTTATCTGGGCAGCATGTGAATATAGCTCAGGTGTAGGACCTGCTTTCCCTCACAATTTCTTCTCCAGAGAATGTGCATTGTCAGCTTATGCCATATACCATTACTACCATGTACACAATCTTGAGAGTATCAGCAGCTGTTGTAAAATGTATAACAGACTAGGCAGGGACTGCTGTTTCAGCAGCACAACTCTTGAAGGTGTCAGTACAGCCCCGCTGTCCACCTTCTCCTCCTCTATCTGACATAATAACCTCCTGTTTGTGTGCTGCTACATCCTTAGGACCTGATGTAAGGTCTCTTGATGTTCTATACTCTACCGGAAATACGTCTAACTTCACAGCATGCACCTCTTAACCTAACTTCCATGTGAAATGAAACATGAGCTGAAACACCAGTGGGATGGACCTTTCAAAGTCCATCAGTACTAGAAGAATATCATCCACATATTGCAATATTTTGTAACAACTGTCTCTTACTATGTCCTCTTTACCATCCAAGCAGGCAGTTCAACAAACAATACAAGCATGATAAAGGACAACAGGCATGCTTGTCTTTTGGCTTTATATATTTAAAAATGCAGGACAATTTGCTTGTAACCTTTAGACACTGCATTCATGCAGGTATACTGAGTTACAGTACAATTGATTAAGTTATCTTAGAATAACATGAACTTCAGTATTCTGTAAAGGAAGAACAAACAACCCAAATTGAAAGGATGGTGGGCGCCCAGCATCATAAATACCATTGGTTATTTTGCCAGTACCTCCCTATCCAAATGTAGCCTAACTCTTTTGAAGGACCCCCCACCATCCCAGAGTGAAGCACACCTGATTCCCTTTCATGAGAAGGGGAAACATCTCTCACACCCTGCTACAATGTTACAATATGCATGGGAATAACAGACTCCAAACTTCATAACAGGCTATCAAGGAGTCTGTATCCAGAACTGTAAGTGACATAAACAATACTACCCACCCAGCTATCTAAATATATCTTGAAGATTTTAGGTACTGATGATTGCTTCATCTTGACAGTTAAGTAGTTCTACAATCTGGATGCTCTAATGGTCAGAAAGTTATTCTTGGCTGAGATGATACATATTTTTAATACCAACCTTAAAATTGTAGTTTCATAGGCTAAAGGAGGAGCGTTAAACCTAATCCTAAGATTAGCAGATCCAACCATCCACAACCCCTTTTTCTCATTTTTGCACATGGGGTCAGGGGTGTCACTTTAACAGTGACAATCATCTAGAGCCAAAGTTCACACCACCAGGTGGCTAGCTCTGTCGCTGTAAAGACTAATAGATACAAATTCATTATTATTATTATTATTATTATTATTATTACTACTACTACTTTTATAAAACAAACATGTCCCATTTGCAAAGTCTATAAGTTACAGAAAAACTCAACTGCAGTAGTTTTTCCCTCATAAGGTAAACATGTGCAATTAATGCAGAGGATTGAGGCTCTAAGCTCTTTGCAAATTACTTCCCTATTGTGAAGGAAAAGGTGCACAAAAGGGAACATGTTCAGCAAATATTTTATTTTGGAATCCATTTTATTTCAAAATGGTTTCTGATAGTTTTCATCTGTTTTTAATGATCTATTTTCTGCCAACATGTGAATTGCCAACATGAATAGTGTCAGCACAGAAAGTTCCAAAGTGGAACCTTGAAACTTGTGCCTGGTAAGGAAAGACACAGAGAAGGGGTCAACAGATTCTTAGCAAAAAAATGCAAAGGTGTTCAGTTTTCATAAATTCAATATATTCTGCCAGATGCAAAAATAATGTAAAAAGTGAAGTTTCTTGAATTCTAGCAGATGAGACATTGATTGCTTAGTTTCCCACATATGCTGACCATCTAAAAAAATTCCAGCTATACTCTGTGGCATATCGTCTATTCAGAGGCTATCTCTGCTTAACATACAAGGCCATGTCTAACCCTGAGCTGTTGGACATGCTCCACTTAAAGAAATCTCAATCTCTCAGAGCCACACGCTCCAGGGATCTAAACCTTGTCATCACAATGAACAAAACATGCTGGAGGGATAGCTTCCTGACCCAGGGACTCCCCATACTCTGGAATAGACTGCCCATACATGTCAAGCAGAGTACCTCCTTGGCCCTTTTCAAAAGGAACCTTGATGATTGGATGGGAGATAGGAAAGTCACCCCGGGGATAAAGTCAGTTGCCCTGCTAGACAGGGGGTCCAGGGAAGTAAATACTGTGGGAAGAAATATCCAAGGATGGCTAGGCTTGTATAGGCCCTAGGGCCGATAGCCTAGTACCAACCTATGAACCTATACCTCTCAACTGTACAGATTTTCACAAAAGGTCCAGATTTCTGCCTCATATTTTTGGTCTGTTCCTCATAAAATGTGTGATTTTCTGGCAAATCGTTGAAGATTGAAGTCGCTAAATAATGACAAACATTTAAGTTTCAGAGTTTATATCCTTCAGAAAATACATACAAAATAAAGGGGTTGGGAGGGTGGCCTAATGGTTAAGGTGTTTGCCTTACAAACCCAAAGTACAGGGTTTGAATCACACAGAGGATAATTGACTAGGCTTAAAATGGCTCCAAAGGGCAGTTAGCTTAGTACTAATCTATGAACATCATGCAAAACCTGTTATTCTGACAACTTTCTAAGTTTATAGGAGCACTATTTAAATTATGTCCCTATTTTTGTGCCTTTGTCCCCCCCCCCCCATTCTTTCTGTCTTTGTCCAGATTTTTTGCATGATAGGTTGAGAGTTATGGTGTTCTCAAACAAGACTAGTCTTCTCTGCTGAACTGTGTTCCCCAAAGTTATTTTGTACCATATCAGTTTGGTATCATGAAACCTCAGATCTTTCAAGCTGTTTGTGTATTACTGCAGCAGAAATCACCTCTGGGCCTAATCTTGACAGGTTTTCTGGCTGGTGAATTTCTGGTCTGCCAACACACAATTATATTTTTTCTCATTCAGCAGAGTTTGAGGTCTCTGCAGGTAAGCTTTTGCTAATATACTTTTTGCAATGGATAAAATTGAGAACAGGTTAAATTGTATAGTATGACAGTATGTGAGTGAGCTTTAATACATATATTTTGTATGAGAGTGGTAATTAATCATAAAATAATTATAAGAGCAAAGCTTCCATGAATGTATGAGAGCGGTGTTTAATCACAAGAAACAATAAGGTAAATAGTTTCTTAGTTGCACAACAGTGGGTTTTAATCATAGTTGCACATAAAAACAATTTCCTTTAGGTGTGTTAGTGGGTAATATTATTGTTTTGAAAATACAACGGGTGCAAATGAAGGTGTACAAAGAAGCAGAGTTTGGAACTGCAGAAAGACATAGTTCAATAAATATGGCTGAGACAGTTAAAATGCTTTGAGCTCACTAAAAATGATAGTGCATTACAGTTCCCTGAGGGTGGAACTTTTGACAAGGTCATTTTAGAAAATCTTAAAAAGAAATTGAAACAAAAAAGAAACAAAGTACCTGCCTCTTGTTGGTCAGCTTTTAATGACTGGCAAGAAGAATCCAAAAATAAGGAAAAGGAATCTGTAGTTAGAAGTATAAAATATAATTCAGCTATAATGAAAACACATCTGTAGGCGGCTAATAGGACGGTAAATACATTACAAAAAAGTGTAGAAGATAAATCCTGTGGCAACTGAGGTCTCAATCCCTTACACAGTTAGACAACTTAAAAGTTAATCAGCCTGAGTCATGTGATGATGACTGGCCTCTGCTTCCTCCACAGCCACCACCTCCACAGTATGATCATTCTGTTTCTTACGAGGCAGACAGTTCTCCCTCTCCAGGAGGGCAGGTGGAGGAACAAATCGTTAATAACCCTCTCACTACTTCCCCTGATACTTCTGAAGTTACTACCAGTACTTCTGCCCATCCCCCACAGGTCAGTTTACAGTACTAGACTACAACAACAACAGCATTGTGTTAATTCACCATCCAATCAGACATTAATAAAAATATTTAATAAACAAAGAAAATTACATCACAAACACAAAAATGTACCCACTATGAAACACGCAGGTAAATTTAAAAAGTACAGTACCAAAAGTGCCTCTCCAAAAAGTATAACCCTAAAAAGAACTAAAAAACTACTCACACAGTTTCTGATAATCACTGATGGAAAGGACTATAGGTGGAATCTCTCTCCTAAACAGAGTATTGAGAAAACATTAGATTCTGATTCTTCCTCTGATACAGACGTTCCCCCAGTCCCACCAATAATATATAATCTGGCACTCAGATTCATTATCTAATGGAAGTATCTAATCCTACAGCTCTGCAGGATGGTGATGCTGAACTGATCATAATGATGGTGATGCTGAACCTACCATAAGGATCATGATGCTGAGCCTACCATAAGGATCGTGATCCTGAGCCTACCATAAGGATGGTGATGCTGAGCCTACCATAAGGATGGTGATGCTGAACCTACCATAAGGATCGTGATGCTGAGCCTACCATAAGAATCGTGATGCTGAGCCTACCATAAGGATAGTGATGCTGAACCTACCATAAGGACGTTGATTTTGAACCTATCATAAAGCTCATGATGCTGAACCTACCATAAGGATCATGATGCTGAGCCTACCATAAGGATCGTGATGCTGAGCCTACCATAAGGATGGTGATGCTGAACCTACCATAAGGATTGTGATGCTGAGCCTACCATAAGGATCGTGATGCTGAACCTACCATAAGGATAGTAATGCTGAACCTACCATAAGGATGTTGATTTTGAACCTATCATAAGGATCATGATGCTGAACCTACCATAAGGATGGTGATGCTGAACCTATAATAAGGATGGTGATGCTGAACCTACCATAAGGATGGTGATGCTGAACCTACCATAAAGACATTGATTCTGAACCTATCATAAGGATGGTGATGCTGAACCTACCATAAATACGTTGATTCTGAACCTATCATAAGGATCATGATATTGAACCTACCATAAGGATGGTGATGCTGAACCTACCATAAGGACAGTGATGCTGAACCTATCATAAGGATCGTGATGCTGAACCTACCATAAGGATGGTGATGCTGAACCTATCATAAAGATGGTGATGCTGAACCTACCATAAAGACATTGATTCTGAACCTATCATAAGGATGGTGATGCTGAACCTATCATAAGGATGGTGATGCTGAACCTACCATAAGGATGGTGATGCTGAACCTACATTAAAGACATTGATTCTGAACCTATCATCAGGATGGTGATGCTGAACCTACCATAAGGACGGTGATGCTGAACCTATCATAAGGATCGTGATGCTGAACCTACCATAAGAATGGTGATGCTGAACTTATCATAAAGACATTGATTCTGAACCTATCATAGGGATGGTGATGCTGAACCTACTATAAGGACGGTGATGCTGAACCTACCATAAGAATGGTGATGCTGAACCTACCATAAGGACATTGATTCTGAACCTACCATAACGATGGCGATGCTGAACCTATCATAAGGATGGTGATGCTGAACCTACCATAAGGACAGTGATGCTGAAACTATCATAAGTGTAGTATGTCCGTGGACTGCAGTAGGTTTGCAGACTATTGTAGATTCTCTCTCTCTCTTATTCAAATACATTCAGCTAAATATGCTAAAATATTAGAAGGAGATGTGCAGCTACAAAACTCCACTCCTGAAGATTTAAGAGCAGTTTTGAAAGTTTCCACACCCCCAACACCTTTAGAAAAATATTGGAAAAATTAGTAATAGGAGATAGCATTCCAAAGCACACAGATGATGTTTTTTTTAACTGCCAGAGACAATTTGTTGAAAGTAATTACTACAGCATTCCCCCAATGCATAATTGTGCAAGAATTAAGGCAATTCTACAAAAAGAGAACAAATCTATTGATGCACATCTTCAACACATGATAGATGCGTTTGAAGCCTTTTCAGGACAGCCAAAACCTACAGAAGGCTTGGCAGGCAGTGGGTTGTCTGCAGCCATTGTAGAAGGCTTATTACCATCATTTCAGAAACAAAATAAGAAGGTTTGTCTAAATTGGCTCAGTCCAGGAATTCATAAAATTGTTAATCAGGCACAGTATGTAGCAAATAATATAGTCAAAAAAGAAAATGAACAGCAAAGGTAATTAGTAGACATTCAGTTTCACCAGTTCAACACTAATTCAGAGGGATGGGAGTGTCAGAGAAGGAATTGTGGAGGAAGAGGTAGATTTAGATGCCTTCCATAACAAGTCTCAGGATAATAGTGACAAAACTTTTTCTCTCCTGCATAACCATAGGTTCAGCAATGTGAACAACACATTATTCTTTGTTTTCATTGTGGACAGAATGCACATTGGCATAATGAGTGCCCTTTTCCCAATGGACAAACCCATCTTGTCAGCAAACTAATTTGCAAAATGTCTAAGTATTATAACAAGCAGTGAGATACCCTCTGACTTAGTACTGCTTGGCAGCCACCAGTCTGGCTACAAGATCATTAGGACAGCCATGAAAATGAACCCACGGCTATTTCCTTTGGTACCAAATTACCAAGAAAGTCATCTCCCTATTGACTCAAAATGGCAAGTGCTGACAAGCCAAAAAAAAAGACCAAAAACACCAGAGAAGAAATAATTTTGAAAATCACTCTTTCCCCTTTAATCTTCTTTTTGCAGGGGTTCAACCCCCTCCCTGCACCCACCACATCCTCCAAAATCATTATACCAACTCTGATATTACCATACCTCAGAGAAAACTGAATATTCTAAGAAATGGCATCTCAAACTTAGTATATGCAAGTCCATTCTTTCGGCCATTCAATGTCTACTTCAGAACTTACTCTTGATGGTCCCAACATTTCAAATGGCTACCAAAGGTCCCTTTGTACATTTCAAATGGCTACCAAAGGTCCCTTTGTTAATCTTACAGCAACTCTATTCTTCCTTTTCTTGTTGACACAAGAGCAACTTGATCCATGATCACTTCATCAAATGCCAAACATTCCTCGCTATCCACAAAGACAATTTGAGGTCTGGGAGTCACCAGAGTCTCTCTAGATTATCAAGAGACTAAAGCTATTCCTAAAAGAGCAACATGCCTTTATTGCAGGAAACACTGTCCTTTAAACCTTTTAGGTAGAAGTTTGTTGTGTAAATTGTGATGTACTGTACTCCCGATGCAATTTTTCTTGACATCTCAAATTAACCCTTTCCTTTGGGTCTGTATTCAGCAGATGTTTGTGCAGATATGGCTACTGTTTGTGCAGATATGGCTACTGTTTGTGCAGATATGGCTACTGCCTTTGCAGTACTAACATCATAACAGACCTTAGATGTAGCCAAATTGGAGGGGTTAGAAATCATACCTCTTCAGCTTTAGACTACCCATGACAATGAGGTAGGGCTCATAAAAGACACCAAACATGTATAAGTAGTTTTAAAACCTTATGAATGCCTGCCTATAGTAGTTCAATATCCATTGGCAGCAGAGGCAAGGAAAGGAGTTAAGCCTGCGATTTCTGAATTACTTCAGCAAGGAATAATTGTCCTATCTCGAAGCCCACGTAACACCCTTATATCACCAGGTAAGAAACCTGGAAAAAACACTTACAGGTTTTCACAATATTTAAGAACAATTAATGAAGTAGTAGTATCAGTTTTTCCCGTAGTACCCAATGCTGCTACAGTACTGAGTTCTATCCAGCCAACAGCTGCCACCTTTTCAGTGATAGATATTTCTTTTTCTTTCTTCTCTATCCTCATACACCTGTACAGCCAGTATTTGTTTGCCTTTACATATAGGGGACAATAATATAAGTAGACAAGACTACCACAAGGATATGTAGAATCACCTAGCTTTTTTTTCTAGAGAAAATAAAAAAGTTACATAAAATTAAGTTTCCATGTGGGTCTACTCTAATATAGTTCATAAATGATCTACTTCTAGCCTCAGATTCTTATCATAGCCGTAGACAGGATACTGCTTTTCTTTTAACTAAGTTAGCAGAGTTAGGATTCAAAGTTAATAAGGCAAAATTACTGTTATGGAAATCACAGGTCCAATATTTAGGATATCTCATTTCAGAAGGTTCTAATCAAACTTTTATCCTTATGCATTGATGCTATTTAAGCTGCACCACATCCCACAACATTAAAACAGCTCTGGGCTTTTCTAGACTGGCAGGCTACTGCTGACAATGGATTGATAATTATGCAGAAGTAGAGAAACCATTGTTAGAATTATTAAAGAAAGGCACTCCTGACCCCCGGCCCTGGAAGGAACACCATGAACAAGCTTTTGTCCAACTAAAAAATTTGTTCTCTAATACTGCTGCTCATGGATTACCAGATTATTCAAATAGAATTTTCCTGTTTTGTTGTGAAAAAAATAAGGTAATACTAGGACTATTAGCGCAACGTAGAAATGAGTGTTTTAGACTAACTGCTTATTTAAGTAGAAATCTTGATCCTGTAGTGGCAAACCTCTCATACTGCCTTAAGGCTCAATGGCACACACAGTAGAAATGGCAACTGCCCTGACTCTTGGGCATGAGATTTTTGTGGTAGTTCCACATTCTGTAGAAGCACTGTTACTGAAAACTAGAACACAATATTTATCTGCTATACGATTTCCTAAATATGAATTGTTTTTACTTAATAACCCTTCTTTACAGATTATTAGATGTCCACCTCTTAACCCAGCTTCTTTAATTCTTAAAGTGGACAAAGGAGAACCACAAGACTGTGTTTTTGTAGTTAACCATGTGTTTCCTCCTACTACTGATTTGAAATATGTCCCATTAACAAATTCCAAGTTATTTATTTTTATCGATGAATCTTGTGTCCGAAGGGAAGATCATATTTTAATAGCAGCCTTTTCTGTGTGCACTCAGAGTAAAGTTTTATTGACATGACAATTAAAAGGAAATGCCTCTGCTCAAGCAGCCAAACTTGTAGTTATTACGGAAGCATGCAAAATAGCAAAGAGCAACACTGTGACAATCTTTACAGACTCACATTATGCTTATGGGGGAGTTCATGATTTTGGGACACTTTGGAGAGAAAGAGGGCACGTGACATCAGCAGGAACTGTTATTAAAAATTCTATACTGCTTATTGAACTATTAAATGCACTGTTGTTACTAAATCAGGTAGCCACGGTCAGTTATATTGCACATAAGACCAATGATTCATACATTTCAAAGGGAAACAGTTTTGTAGATATAGCGGCCAGACACGCTGCATTGTCTTATCCTGTTCTTGCTTCATTTTTGCAGAAATTACATGAAACTAACATGCCTGTTTCTTTACAGTAATTGTAGTCAGATCATACTGATGCATACCTCTCAACTTCTTAGTACAAGAAGTCTGGGGGGATAAAGGACAAAAAATAGGGGCATATTTTAAATACTGCTCTTACAAACGTAGAAAGGTGCTAGAGTAGCAGGATTTGTTTTAACATAATTTTTTTGAAAGATTTGAAGTCTGAAACTCAAATGTAGGTCATTGTTTAGTGACTTCACTTCTCAGATCATCCCAATGATTTTCCAGAAAACCACATTTTATGAAGAACATACCAAAAATATGAGACAAAAATCTGGATATTCTGCAAAAATCTGGACAGTTGAAAGGTATGTACAGATGTCTCTGAAAGGATAAGATGGATCTGTGATGGCTGTAACTGCTCTCCAGATTCACTGTGGCAGGAAGCTGGTAGCCCAATGTTCTTTTCTAGTTCACTTGGTTTAGGCCAACCATTTGCCTTTTCATTTAGGAAACAGTGCATTAGTGAATCAAATTTTGACTGATTGGTATGCCCATTATATTTCAGAAGTCATTCAGAATTGTATTAATAGATGTTTTGCTGTGTTTGTTTAGAGTACAAGTGTTGCTGTCCCTACATAGTCTGTGAAAAAAAAACATGACAGACTTTTTGTTGTATACAGTGGGATTTCATGAACTTACACAGACATGAAAGTTTAAATATGTTTAACTGAGTGCTGATGTTTTTTTCTGGATGGGTTGAAGCATACCCCTGTGCTAAAAATTATATGATTACTGTCACAAAAAAGTTCTTATTTGAACTGATACCCAGATCTGGTGTTCCTTGTTGCATGCAGTCAGGCAGAGGTGCACATTTTACAAATCAGATGATACAACAAATAAGTAAAATCTTAAACACAGATGCATAATATCATAGCCCACACAGACCGTGAGCTTCAGGAATTGTTGAGAGGATGAAGCAAATAGTAAAATTCAGACTTGCAAAACTGAGTGAGGAAACTGGTCTTAAATGCCAGAGGCTTTGCCTTTAGTTTTTGTTAGTGTATGTAGTGCAGTTATCAGTAGAAAAACCTTTTCCCCTCATGAAATTCTCATGGGAAGGCCTATGAGAATGCCCACCACACCCCTGCCTAGACATTTGGAGTCTGAAATTGTTGATGAATATCGTTTTCTTCATCGCAAATGTCTTCTCTATGTCCTGCTGCACCTGAACAAGAAGGTATTTGAGGCTCAAAAGCATTCCAATCCAGCCTTTCAACTTGAACTGCAACCCTGTTTCCATCAGAACTTTCTCCAGAAATCATTTATTCAACCAAGATGGAAAAGAACCTTTCTGGTTTTACTCACGACCGCTACTGTCATCCAATGTGAAGGACTGCCCCCTTGGATCATGTATCACACATCAAGAAAGCCCTCATTAGTCATTAGTATCGATCCAGTGCCAACAGAGTCATTCCTTTTCCTGAAGATGAACCGATCACAACCCACACCAGCCAAAAAAACAGGAAAACCATTGTATCTGGAAGTGAGGTCTAGTGACTCTTCAACAACACCATTATGGTTGTATCTAGACACTAAGTCTAATGATTCAGCATTGACATCATTGTCAGAAATAAGGTTTACGAGTCTTCTCCTTCAGTATCAACAATGTTTTCATTAGTATCACAATCGGAAGTAAGGATCAATGATTGAGCAACATTATTTTCAATGGACAATATCTGGAAGTTGGACCAAGCCCTGGGCAGTGAGTCAGGTGATCAAATGTCGCTTTTAAGTTGCAGTCAGCAGAAACTTCAAGATAGAGTTTGTTTGGGAATCCATTGAATCCATTTTATATGGACTAGAGAAAAACCACTTATCCTCGTTTGCAATTTCCCAAGAACCCTCACCAGCCCTGACCTGCTCGATATTCGTATGGACTTATTACCGGAATGACTAGTGTGGTTTTTATCATCATTTTACTACAGTTCCTCCTGTCATCTGAAGTTATTGGAACTGTAAGTACTGAAGATTTTTTATTTATTTTTTTTTTATCAGAGATAAATGTTTAACAAAAATCAGGGATTCATGTTTGGTTAAAACTGGGCAAAGAACCCCAGACTGACATCCTAAGTTTAATATTTTCTCTGCTGTCTTGTATACCTATGCAAAAAACATTAATATTCAAAACTGTTGGGTGTGTGCACATATATTCACTGCACATGATGGGGGGTGGTATTCCATTAATCCCAATAGCAGCAACTAACATAGAAACTGAACCAGCATTTCATACAATCTTCTTAACAAAAAATCAGAAAGCTAAATATAATTTGACCCCCTTTTCAATAGTTCTGCTTTGTCAACGACTGTAAATGGACATAAATCTTACATCAAAAATTGAACACTTTATGTTGAATGGAGTATCTGTAATTTCACTGGAAAAAATATGGGGTTAGAGAGTTGGGTATGGCAGCATAACATGAGTTATTTCATATTTGTGGAGACCAAGCTTGTGCCTAATATGGAAAGGCACAGATAAGGGGTCAGCAGATTCAGTTTTAATTGGTCATTTGCTATAGTGTAACAGATACAATATATTCCTCTTAGACATAAAAATAATATAAAAAGTGAAATATCTTGTGTTGTAGGAGACAAGACCTTGATTACTTAGTCTCCCACATGTGTTTTCTCTGCAATAAATAAGACTATTTTTCTCTGTTGAACTGTGTTGCCTGAAGTTATTTTTCCACCGTAACAATAGTCAAGTGTACAGAGTGTGATTCCATACTTTATCTGCTGTGTGATTCAGAACAGGTTGCTTAACAAAGCAGTGTTCCTAGGTCACCTGTGTTCAGTGGGCTTACACAAGTAAGAAATGTGTTTAAAAACTCAAGACACTGTTGACATTTTCAGTAAAAAAAAGAAAAAGAAAAATTACATATATTCTTATCTTCTTGTCTCTTAGAAATTTTATGAACAAAAATATATAGCTTACTTAATACATGTCCTAAACAAGGTCTTTTACATAGTTATAACAAATTGTCTATAAAATAGTATGTAGAATATGCATAATGATAATAAAGCACCTTCTTTTTACAATATAGAGTCTGCTTCCACAGATAACCAGGGCCATACTCCCTGTTACTTGCCCAATAATCAATCAAAAGTTGAAGTGTTGTAAATCTATAGGCAGTCTAACAGTTAAGAAGTGACTCCACTGTATAGCCCTTCACACCTCAAAAAAAAAAAAGAAAATCCTCCTTTTGAACCTGATTGAAATATGTCTGTTTCTGCAATCAAGTCATTGGTTGGGGTAGTTCAAAAAGTAAATCCTAAAATACTTGCCAAAGCTTTGTTTCTAGAATATTTATTAACCAATAACTTATCAACGCTAAACAGCCCATACCCAATAGTGAACAATTTTCATCTTTCCAGTCTTGATGAAACAACTATTGTCTTAGTCAAGTGTTTTGTATCCTTGCCAATGCCTTGATGATATGTGATCTGACCATAACTTTAAATAGGGTTAACATAATTTCTACAAGTGTTGTGCACAAGGAAATATACGTAACCCAGTAACATTTCATAGGTTCATAGATGTGTACTAGGCTAATGGCCCCGGGGCCTTTACAAGCCTAGCCCAAAAAAAAAATTGCCCAGGCACTGTGCCACACGATGTAAGTTCACAGTGCCCATATCCAGTAGGGCAACTGGAATTATACCTGGAGTGAACTTTCTGTTACCCATCCACTCGTCAAGATTTCTCTTTAAGAGGGCCAAGTGAGGTGCTCTGCTTGACATGAATGGGAAGCTTATTCCAGAGTATGGCCAGTCTTTAGGAAATGAACTTGTCCCTCCAGAATGTTCTGCTAATTGTGGTAATGAGGTTGTGATCTCTAGAGCATGTGGCACGGGGGGGGGGGGGTTGGGATTTCTTTAGGTGTAGCATTTCAAGTAGGGCTGGGTTGGACATGGCTTTGTAAGTCAAGCAGAGATCACCTCTAAGTAGACGATAAGAAACTGAGAACAGCTGACGTTTCTTCAGTCTGTCCATGTAGGACATGTGCTTAAGGCCTAGGATTCTTTTTGTGAGGTACTTTTGTGGCCTCTCCAGCTGTTTTAGGTGTCTGGTCAGGCACATGCCAAATGGGGCATTATATTCGATGACTGGTCTAATGAGGGATGATAACCTATTTCTTCCTGGATGCAAATCCTTTGGTTATAAGATGTGCCATGTAGAAGGACTGTATGACCAATGTGGTGGTCGAAGGTGAGGTGGCTGTCGACCTGGGTGCCCAGATCTCTTATGGCACCTTCAGTGTTCAGTGGGTTCCCATCAACAGGGTAATTCATGGGGACTGAGTTTTTTCAAAAGGGGATGATAATGCATTTTTTGGCATTAAGCTTCAGGCCATGGTTCTGACACCAGTCACTGGTCTCAAAGATGCCTTTTTGTAGGATGTCTGCATCACTTGGGGAGTTGATAATGACTCCTAGCTTGCAGTCATCAGTGAACTTGGTCAGCCAGAGGTCTTCTGTGTTGGCCTGGACTTCTGAGAAGTAGATGCCAAACAGGAGAGGGCCCAGGACTGAGCCCTGTGGGACTCCACACATGACTGATCAACAGTCTGACTTGGAATCCACAACTTTCACTCTGTAGTCCTGTCTGTGAGCCAATTTGCAACCCACCTAGTGATGTAAGGATTGATGCCTAGTTCGATGAGTTTATCAATGATACCTGAGTGGGGAATGGTATCAAAGGCCTTGGCCAGGTTGAGGTAGGCTGTATGCACTGCCTTACCCTCATCCACAGCCTTGGAGACTGCCTCGAAGAAGTCAGCCAGGTTCAGCAGGCAGGATCTCCCCTTGGCAAAGCCAAACTGTGTGAGGTCAAGAGCTTGGAGTTTGCCTATATCTTTGTTAAGCAGGTCCATGATGCTGCACTCCATAGTTTTGCATACCAGGCTTGTCAGGCTAATGGGGCAATAGTTCCCAGGGTCTGTAGTTGCTCCCCCTTTATGGAGCGGGATGTCTGTAGCAATGTACCATTCCTTAAGAACATAGCCTGAGGTAAGGCTGTGACTGAACAGGGCACAGAGATGTGGTGCCAGTTCATTCTGTAGCTCGTGTAGGACACGGGCAGGATATTATCAGGTCCCATGGATGCTGTATTCTTTGGACAATGCAGCTTTTACCTGTGCTGCAGAAATGGTGGGTACCAGGCTTTTATCTAGTATTGCGATAGGACCCTTGGGGTGGGTAAAGTTGGCACTGAGTCTGTTGGCCAGTATGTTGCTATATCTGTTGGCTCAGTATAGGAGGTGCCATTGTGCAATAACTCAGAGCAAATCTGAGTATTGCCTTTGCGGTTTTGATATAGCTATAAAAGGCTTTGTGGTTTTTGGTGTCAGCCACAATTCTGCCTTCATAGCTGGCTTTAGAGGATTTGATAATGGATCTCAGCTTTTTGTTGAGACTGATAAGAGAGGTTTTCCAGTCT
Organism: Protopterus annectens; assembly: GCF_019279795.1. Taxonomy (NCBI): domain Eukaryota; kingdom Metazoa; phylum Chordata; order Ceratodontiformes; family Protopteridae; genus Protopterus; species Protopterus annectens. The sequence goes on along the minus strand of NC_056745.1, from coordinate 391,451,572 downwards.
TGTGACTTCATTTTTTTCTGCAACAGTTTCTTCCTTCTGTTGTAGAGTTTATTGATGGCTGGGGACCACTAGATTGGCTTCCTTTTTTTGGAGGAGAGCGTCTTAGTTCTATTTGGTATGGCAAGGTCCATGCATTTGTGTACATGCTCATACAGTGCATTGGTGTATGATTCGGCAGTCATGCAGCTATTTTCCATTGTCATGGGTGCCAAGAAGTTAGCCACCTCTGCTTTTAGGAGCCCAAAGTTGGCTTTAGAGAAGTTTTTTCAGGGTGGTCACCTTAGCAGGGGGGGGGGGGTGTGAGATGGAGATTTCCATGGTGATCAGTTTGTGGTCAGATTTAACCAGGGAGGAACTGACTATAGGTGTGGAGCAATGGTCCTCCATGTTGGTGATAACCAGGTCAAGGATTTTGCTTCCTCTAGTGGGGGTCAGAATGAGCTGGTCCAGGACATTGGAAATGATAAATTCCAGAAAGCGTTGGGCCTGTACATTGGTACTTGAATAGTTTTCCCAGTTGATGGAAGGTTAGTTGAAGTCACCCAGTATGAGAGTATTGGGTTGGACCTTGATATATTCCAGGGTGTAACAGGCTATGACTTGTATCGCCATCTTACCCAGTGTTAGTTGTACCTGAACTATCTCAGATGCAGTATGCTGAGCTACTAGTCTAGAGGTGTGCATATCCTTTAAGAATATGGAGACACCACTGCCTTCGGAGCTTCTAACCACATTTTGTGGCCGAAAGGTATGGAATGAGTTGTAGCCTGGCAGCGCAGGCTGCTTTCTCTTTAAACCAGGTCTCCCTTACAGCACAAATGTCGACATTCTCCATTTTGAGGAGAGCTTCGAGCAAGTACATCTTGACATTTAGACTTCTAGCAGTGAGCAGCATGATCCTCAGATTGCATTTGTTTATAGCTGTTACAGTGGAATTTTGGTCTTTGAACACTGTCTAAAAGAGGCACTATATGGGTGGCAAGAGCCTTAGCCAGTACCCGGAATCCCAGGGGTGACAGATGCAGGCCATCTCTGGTAAAGCATCAGGGTCTGTTGATCATGTCATCCCAGGCAGACAGATACTGGATCCCTTTAGAATGACACCAGAAACTTAGCCAATTGTTGAAGTCAATCATTTTCTGCTCGTACTGTGGTATCATTCTGGGTAACGGTAGAATACTGCTCAAGGCTAGGGTCATACCTGGCTGGACCACATAATCCGAGAGTTCCATCACATCTCTTTTCATGTAGTCCTTACCTGACATATTTCCTTGAATGTATGTGAAATGATCTTCTGACATCCACAGATGTTTAACTACAACAGCTACTTGTTAAAATCTGACTGTTGATTGAATATGGATAGTACATATCACATAATCCGAGAGTTCCATCACATCTCTTTTCATGTAGTCCTTACCTGACATATTTCCTTGAATGTATGTGAAATGATCCTCTAACATCCACAGATGTTTAACTACAACAGCTACTTGTTAAAATCTGACTGTTGATTGAATATGGATAGTACATATTCAACTGGCCTTTGTGTATAATAATAAACTTTTTCAAAATGAAAGCAAATAATGATGCAAAATGTTTTCAACTTCCAGGCTTATCATTAATCTGTTTAAATATCATCAGCAAAGTTGCTGGTCTGTACAACCAGACTATGAAAAGGATTGCATAAATGCGTTAAACAAATTAAGGCCCAGGACACATCTCTCAGGCAATCACAGTTGTACAATTTTGCTGTTGTCTTAGTCAAATGCCTTTGTATCCTTTCCAGTTTTTTTTAATATCAGTTGCTCAACATTTCTAAGGTGAAGTTCATTTCAGTTTTAGCTCTGGCTTACCAAGTTGTCTTTCTTAGTAGACATCTCACTTTCTAATATCTCTCTATTTGCTGAAGGAAGCTTTCTAAAAATTTCCAGTAGTGTTATTCTCTTTCTCTTTCAAATAAAATTTTATTAACAAAATTCCAACAGGGATGTTTATTTATATCAACATTTGGGTTGTTTTCCCGTAATGTGCATGGTTTACATTCACTGAGGCATTCCCCTTATAGCATGTAGGAACACCATTTTCAATAATTTCTTCCTTTTTTTGTAAAACCTACCCAATGATTGAGAAATATTATCAACTTGTAGTTCATGTTTATAGTTCCTTTGTAATAATTCAGAGTGAATATTGATACAGTGTCAGTAACTCAACAGACAGCACATTCACATTTGGTGCTAGATTTGAAGGCTGTAGGTTCTATTCTCACCACAGGAGACTAGTTTAATTTTTTTCATTGCTGACACCATAGTGTAGTATTAGGGTGTGCTACACTACCGAGTGTGCTGTCCTTTGATTTGAGATTTTAAATGAAGGTTCTGTCTGAGTTGGTGATAGTGCAAATAGATATAATGGATCTCACAGCAACTGCCAAAACAGTAAGGGTAACATCATACAAACTTAAAAACAGAATCCCTTACCTAAAATAAAAATCTTTAACATTCTTTCTCCCTTTTCGTTTTGTTTATATTTGTAAAAACATATAATATCAAACACAACTTTCATAATACCTTATATTCCTTATCCTCTCCATCCTTTCATCCATAACCACTTTTCTGCCTTTCTTCTTATTTCAAATCCATCCCATTGTTTCTTTTATATAACTGCATTCCATCTAGCCAACCAAATATGCCAAATATGTACAAACATTTCTTCATCTATTATATTCCATTTATCTTTTTTAACTCCTTTATAAAAAAATATATAAAGTCATTTGCATGTTTGTTTTTTCAATGTTCCATTTATTTAATAATCCTGACCAGATTTTTTTTATTCTTTCACACTCTAAAAAATAAGCTCAGCTTTTCCCTCATAGCTATACACATACATAACTTTTTAGAGAATTGCCTGTATTTCATGGCTGCCTTTACCAGAATATTATTAATTATCAATCACCACAAAAAAAATCACTCTCCATAATATATCAGTATACTTTCCCTATTTTATAGCTTCCTTAATATCTCTTGCTTTTCTCTGCCAAGTAACAGTTCTGTAAAATTTATCTATAATGTTGTTATACCAACATTTCTTATTTTTGTCATCTCTGTTATGTGACTTTTCCATTCTTTTTCGTATTCATTTATTCAGTGGCTTCTTCTTCAAATTTTTCATTTCTTTTATACTTCTTGGATTGTACTGACTTGAAAATGTGTCAAAATTTCTTAGAAAATTTTTCAAAAAAATCTTTAGTATTGCATACTATACCTCATTTTACAGGATTTAATCTAGAACCACAAGCTACATGAAAAACAACTTTCTACTAGATTATGTTTTAAACTTTCTGTAAACTTGAATATGCTACTAAATAGCCTAGCTTTCCAATATTAATAAATGTATCAAATATACTTTTTTCTGAAAAAATAAATCATATGATTTCTATGCAATAATGAAACTATCTGTTGAATTAAATCATTCCACAATTTTAGTCAGAATTCAATGCCTAACACTTGAATATCAACTCTAGTAAAATATATACCACTCATTTTCTTTATGTCTCAAATCCCTTATTTTATCTACTTAAATTTAATCCAACAATCCTCAAAAGAAAATACAAATCCTTCATGAGAACTCTTACCTATATCTTGTTTTTAACTATTATAACAGTATTGCCTCCATAACACATCATCATTAAAGACAATTTCACTAAGTCCATGTAAATCAAATTTTCCTCAAAAATTATTTCTTTGCACCTTTTCTTTAACAGCATTTATTGACAAACTAAAAAGTATGCACTTATTGGGCATCCCTACTGTATCATCATTTTTAGGATAAATCTCTCTATTTTACCAACCATTTACTAATATCTTTCCATTTGTGGTTTCATAAATAACTTTCAAATAAATAATGCATTTATTCAGAGTATTATACTGTTTTAAAATATTCTATAATTGCTTATAACAAATATTATCATATGCTTTTTAATGTCACATGAACTCAATTTATCTTCACTTTAGTTTTGTGGAATTTCATCTACTATTTTCTTAAGTATAACCAACATATCTCTATTATCGTTTTCTTTCATCTCATATATGACATCACCATTAACCTCTTTTATGACATTATTAAACAATATTTGAAAAATCATCTTGACTATTTTATAATCCATATTACATATTGATTTGTGTATCCAGTTACTTAATAGTTTCTTATCACCTTTATTCCAAATAAGTCTAATAATCCTTCTATAAATTTGTCCTGACTTAAACAATTCATGCACTCACAAATCGCACTCACATATCATTTTATGAAAATATTTAATTACTCATTTTTTCCTTTTTTCAGAAAAACATGTAATCAATACTATCTTCCTTGGTACAGACTCAGTCCTTCCACTCTTTCTGATTATTTGAACTTCCACAGTAGTAATCTCTCTACTAAGTATATCCATTATTTCTTTAGAAATGCTCTTAACTCCCTATTCTACATCCTGTATAATCTGTTTCTGTACCTATATATCTTAAAAAAACTCCATCACTTTGAATATTTCTTCTTGCTTATTATTGACTATTATACTTTTCCCATTCTGTGCCACCTTGGCATACTTTCGTTATACTTTAAATGCCTACTCATAAAATGATTAGTCTCTTACTTTCTACTTTTACCAACATATTTTACTAGTCTATCTCTTATATTTGCTTCATTCAGCATAAATATTAATTTATGCTGTATCATAGCCTTCTCAATATTACCTCCAATAACTTCTCTAATTTCTTTTTTCAAAACAGGTTTATTGTTTTAACATATAAGAGAAATATAACAATTTTATACAAGTAATTAAAAACAGGTATTATTATAATATTCAACAAAACAACTAAAGTATTTACAAAGACATCCACTACAATCAGATCAATTAATTAAACTAAAATACCATGCTATTGAAATTAAAATTTTTTTAACAAATTTTGTAAATTATCCCATACAATAAAATAAGATGTTTTTCTATTTGTTCTAGTCCTAATTGTGTTTATTTCCATATGGCACACTATATTCATAACATTTTTAAATTCATTGAATGAAGGAGGTGTATCTGAAATCCAATTTCTAGTTATTATTTTCCTAGCCACTGCTAGAATAGACCATGACAAGGGAAGCTTAACCTTATTAACACTTTGAGGTACAGGTGTGTTGAATAATATAAGAGATTTAGAAATAATGAAATTATCTGTAAAAAGAGCCTGCAAAAATTCATTAATTGACTTCCAGTATTCTTTCAATTTTATACAGTCATAAAACATATGAGCCCAGTCAGCATTAATTTCTACATTACATCTCTTACATAGATTATCTTTATTATTTATTTTATTCATCATCAAAGGTGTATAAAAAGATCTATGTAAAAATTTCTATGTATAAAGTCTCCAGACAATGGAAGACGTAGTTCTATAAGCAGATTCCAATATATATTGTTTATCTTGTTGATTTGGTGGGTCCCCATTAATAGAAGTGAAATAATTCCAGTATGAATCTACACTGTAAAAGTTTCTTGTCTGATAACTTTATGTATGTATGAAAGTTTACCTTTATCAGAAACTTTATGTTGTAAATTTAATATCAAGTAATCAATCAGTGTTGGAATAGATTATTTAACAGTTATAGACATTAAATCTATTTTATTAATGAGATGTTGTCTAAAGGTCTGAACCTCTAACCAGCAAGTTTCTCTTAGATCAAATTCTTGTTTTAAGAAATCTAGATTTTTAACTTTATTATCAGATATCAACTGATACCAGTACTTTAGATCATTATCTATAGCTAAATGAGTTCCTTCAGAAGTAGATGACAAAAGCATACCCTGAGTATACATTATAGGAAATACAATAAAATTCCATTCCCTATACTTAGGGTGCATGAATATAAAGTTACGATAACTAATAATAATATTTAATGGGTAACAAACCATATGTTTAGGTGTAATAGGTGAAGTACAAAATTCCTTTAGTAACCATAACATGGAGTTATTTACAATCATATTTTTATGTGTTAAGGAGATTTTCATGAAGTGTATACTAATTAGCTCCCAATAATCTTTCCATTTTGTGACATATGACTGATCTATTAATAAAGTAATAACTTTTACAATAGAAGAGATAGTATATAAATTAAAGTCTGGAAAAGAAATACCCCTTGAGACCAGCTATTAGTATGTTTCTTTAATGCAATCCTAGGTCTATTAGGTGCCCATAAGAAATTTAACATTAGTGTGTTCAGTTTCTTGATAATTATTTTTGTAGGTGGAAGTATTATTGATTGTATTAAGTATAAAATCTTGGGGAATATTATCATTTTAATAATTGTAAGTCTCTCCTCCATAGTAAAAACATATTATTCCAGGTATTAAAAGATTTTGTATATTAAGAAAACAGGTATTATAATTATTATATATAATAGATTTAATATCTTTAGATAGTATTATACCTAAATAAGTTATCTGACCTGAATTGGGTACATATTTAGTAAAATCACTAATGAGAATATTTTTTCATGTATATAGGTAGTATTTTAGTTTTTTCTTCATTGAATATTAAACCAGAAATACTTTTAAAATTCATCATGTTATCAAATAGAGACTGTATAGAAGAATTAGATCCTGCTGATGTAATTAGAACATCATCTGCAAAAAGTTGAATTTTGGATATTGTATTTTCATCTATTTCAAAACCCTCTATGTCAGTACTGTTTTTGATCAAATTAGCCCAAGGCTCCATTACTAAAGTGAATAATAGTGGAGAAAGTGGACATCCTTGTTTTGTACCTTTAAGAATGGGTATTTTTTGTGAAACATATGTTCCAACCTTAATATAAGCCAACGTTCCTTTGTATAAATGTTCAATTAGATTTACAAATGCATCCGAGAAGTTTGTGCACTTCATTAAGGTAAACAGATAGTCCCAACTTACTGAATCAAATGCTGAACTTATATCAAGACTAATAAGTGTTAAATCTTTCTTTTTCCTATTTGCAAAATCTATTGATGTTAAAGTTCTTCTTATATTATCAAAAGTATTTCTATTTACAATGAAGCCTGTCTGATCTATATCTATAATGCCGGGAATGATTGTCTTCAATCTATCAGCAAAGATATTCATAAACATTTTATAATCAACATTAAGTAATGAGATGGGCGATATGAAGAACATCTAGTTGGATCTTTATTAGGTTTTAAAATTGGCGAAATAAATGTATATTGCCAAGATGGGGGGGGGGGTTATTAACTCAGTTTGGGCCAAAATAAAAACCTTATGTATTAATGAATATGAATTTTAGAAAGGATTTTATATATCTCTGGTATAATACCATCATTACCCGGTGCTTTGTTTGATTTAAGCTTATTTATTTGTGTAATAACTTCTGTATATGAAATATTCTTGTCCAATAGTTTAATCTGTTGTTTATTGCTTTTTATTCATATTTGTGGTTATAAACTCCTTTATTTTATCTTTAGGTTCCATGTTAATATTATTATGGTTAATTTTGTGAAAGTGATTTCTAAATTCATCTAGTATTTCTAGTATACTAGAAACATTCTTCTTTTCCTTTGAGAGAAGATTTCTTTGATATGGTTTTGTTTATTCAACTTTTTGTTTTATTTTTAAGTCTATGTAAGTATTTGGGGCTTATTGAATAAGACAAAAACTTGTATTTCTCTAAAGTTATCTTAACTTTATGAGTTAAAATTTCTTTGTATTTCTCATTTAGTTTGTTTATTTCTTCAATAACTTTCTTGTCCATAATATTTTCTTTATTATTATGTTTATAAGAGTCTAATTTACTTTGAATATCTAACAATTCCTTATCCCAAGATTTCCTTTTATTATTATACCATCTGATACTTTGTCCATATAGATATGATTTTAAGGCATCCCAAACATAAACAATGGAGACTTCAGGAGTGTTATTTATGTCTAAAAATGTTTTACTTCTGAAAGTATATATTCTTTATAGTCTTTTAGTTGAGTTAAGTATGCTGGTATCCTTTTGATCTGAACATTATGAGTATTTTTATCATGAATTCAAAAACAATTGAATTATGATCAGATATAGGACATGAAATGATTTTGGAATTAATTAAATCTGTTACCATCTGGTTAGAAATAAAGACCCTATCTATTTTTGAATACGTTTTGTATCTGTTAGAAAAAAGGTGTATGGTAATGATTTTGAATCTATCTGATTATTAATATCATTCAAATGATAAGAATTAGCAAAATCCTTTAAATGTTTTGCATTAGATGTAATTCTTCTCTTTCCTATAGTGGTAGTATCACTTTCATGTAGTATACAATTAAAGTCACCAGCTAAAATAATATCTCCTATAGAGAATGATATGATCTTATCAAGATGATGTTTCACTGTATTAATACCAATTCCAGGTATCCAATATACATTAATTAAAGTGTAAGTCTTCCCATTAATTTGTATTGTAACCATACAAAACATTCCTTTGTCATCCTGATAAGACTTAATGGTTTTAGGAATGGGCATACTTTTATTCCATAAAATAGCCACTCCTCTTTTTTCTGAGTGTGCTCTGAACTAACCATTACTGTATATTTGTTTGTGGCTAGTTTATCAATATCTTTTTCAAGAGATGGGTTTCTTGTAGGAAGACTAAGTTGGTCTTATGTAAATTAATGTATCTTATTAGGCTTGCCCTTTTACATGGATTATTCAATCCATTAATGTTTAAAGAAATTCCTTTTAAAGATGTCATTTGGCATTTTTAAAACTTAAGAATCTTATGATCAAAATAACAAATAACAAGATAAGTAATGTTACATCTCCTCCTTTAGGTGTACCTTTAAATATAGCTGTATTTATTGAATCTCTTATGGGATTTTGTATAGGATTCAATTTTGTTTGTAGTGACAATGAATGTACAAAATATATTGTGGATGTCAAAACTATATACAAATAACAATGAACAAGTGAAAATAATGTAAGGATTAAACCTTGCATCCAGCCTGGAGTTATAAACTCCAACTTAGAGTAGTATTTACCACTCAAGTTTACCCCCTACCCTAAGCAGCAGTATGTCAGCTACCACCTTATCAATTTAATACTAGTTATATTTAACTGAAGTTAACAGTTTTCAATTCAATTATCTAGCAAGACAAGACTACACATTTGGTAAAACAGCATCATATAAACTAAAATAAACCTTTTTTTTTTTTTTTTTTTTTAAAAACTGTTCATACTACTATATACATCCATGTAATATAAAACACTTGTATTCAAATAGCATTCAAATAATCTTGATGTTAGAAATCAAGAGGATTGAAAAATAAGTTCTAACATTCATTTAAATCAAAAACTTTGGCTAATATGATTCAGACATTACATATATTAGGATGCATCTATTTTCTGTCATGTAAATACAATTAACAGCTTCCAAAAAAAACCTTGAATTGCTTGTATATGAGCATTTACTCAAACTCATTATTGCCAATAGAATAAAATATTGTATTCATAGAAATTGTTATAAATCATACTTCATAGTTAAGCAGATTCTCAGAAACATTTATATACATATCTACATACACACACATACACACACACACACACACACACACATATATATATATATATATATATATATATATATATATATATATATACATACATACACACATACACACACATATACACATATACATATATATATATATATATATACACATGCATACACACACACACATACACATGCACATACACACACACACAAACACACACACACACACACACACAAACACACACACACACACACACATACACACACACACACATACACACACACACACACACACACACACACACACACACATACATATATATATATATCTGATCTTACTGAGTTGTATCTTTACTGAGCACCATCTTACATTGCTGTCCCTTCAATAAATCTGTCTGCTTTATACAAAATAAAGCACAGCAAACACATTTTAGTAACCAGATTTTACAGACATGCTATACTACTGCTTTAAAATATATCACATGACAATTTCTTCCAGTTTAGAGTTATAAAATTATTTATGCTTGTCAATCAGATGAATTAAATGAGTTATAGTAATGTATATGTTTGGGACATAGGTTTTTAACACATATTATTAATCTGCTATTCCTGTATCTGTGATGTGTCAGTGTGATATCTAGGTCAAAGGTGAGACCAGCTGCTTTCAGCTTCTCTGTGAGAATTCTGAGAGTTGAAGCTTTTGAAGTAGCTCATGGACACTGTGCATGAGACAGCCCACATCCCAGATTGTCTCCCTTAACATTTTGGCGGGAAACTTATTAAAAACTAGTGACAAACATTCATTTAGCAGTGTAAATGGATCTAAACATGACAAAACCTTCACAATGCATTCTACAGGTTATTACAGACTCTATGTAAGTGAAATCAAGCCCAAAATTATTAATAAGTAACAAAACTCAACATTTTTGTCCCAACTCAACTCCTATGCAAATCTTATTATTTACTGTGTCTATATGATCAAAAGTATTTCTATATATTAATAAAGAAAAGAAAAGAGAGTAGAAAGTAAAAGGGTGTAAGGCAGAAATAAAAAAAATGTAAGAGAAAGCTATAAGAAGTATATACAATAGAATATTACTTACTGTTTATATTAATAGATTTAAAAATAAAACATATTATTTACTATTATTTAGTTCTAATTATTATTAGTTAAAGCATGACAGATTATTTACAAACAAGCATAAGCAGTGTAATCTAGAAAGTATAATTAGGTAGTGTCATTCCTGTATCTGTGATGTGTCAGTGTGATATCTAGGTCAAAGGTGAGACTAGCTGCTTTCAGCTTCTCTGTGAGAATTCTGAGAGTTGAAGCTTTTGAAGTAGCTCATGGACACTGTGCATGAGACAGCCTACATCCCAGATTGTCTCTCTTAACATTTTGGTGGGAAACTTATTAAAAACTAGTGACAAACATTCATTTAACAGTGTAAATGCATCTAAACATGACAAAACCTTCACAATGCATTCTACAGGTTATTACAGACTCTATGTAAGTGAAATCAAGCCCAAAAATATTAATAAGTAACAAAACTCAACATTTTTGTCCCAACTCAACTCCTATGCAAATCGTATTATTTACTGTGTCTATATGATCAAAAGCATTTCTATATATTAATAAAGAAAAGAAAAGAGAGTAGAAAGTAAAAGGGTGTAAGGCAGAAAAAAAATGCAAGAGAAAGCTATAAGAAGTATATACAATAGAATGTTACTTACTGTTTATATTAATAGAGTTAAAAATAAAACATATTATTTACTATTATTTAGTTCTAATTATTATTAGTTAAAGCATGACAGATTATTTACAAACAAGCATAAGCAGTGTAATCAAGAAAGTATAATTAGGAATAGCATTTGAAGAACATATAAACTTTTAAAGGAAAAAAAATGTATCAAATTACTGACCTTATTTTTCCTCTTCAGAAAGAGAAACAAGTTAAATCACAGCTTGCCATTAAATCTCCAGATATTTTGACTATTTTGACTAGTTATGAAACAAAACATTTCTTTGCACACAGAGAATAACTTTGATTAAATCTTTTTCAAAATATTTGTTGCTTCTTGGAAATGAAGGAACTATATTTAAAAAGATTAATAATAAAATAAAATAATGAGAGAGAAAAAAAAAACATAGTACAAATCATTTGTTTTTTAGTCTCTTCTTCTTCTCTGAAGTCTTCCATGAAGTTTCAGTTGCCAGTCTCTTCAACGAAGGACTAGCCCATTCCATTTCTTCTATTTTTTCCAAAATCTTATTTTTTTTGATAAACAGTAAAGCAGTCTAAGTCATCGAAAATTTTAGGACCATCAGGAAGGAAGATTTTAAGCTTGGCAGGAAACAGAAGGTATGTTTTAAACTGTGCTTTTTTAAGAACTTCTCTAATTTCTGACATTCTTTCTCATAAATTTCTTTTTTCCTTTTATACTACAAACATTCTGCATTAATGTTCATATTTTCTTTTGCAATCAACTTACCATTCTGAGCAGCTACTATAAATATCTCTCATTTGTAAATGTTATATAAATAGCACCTGTCTTTCATTTTGTAGTGTCTGTAAATTTATCCCAGTTAATCTCTTACATCCTTTGCCTACTTTAATAATAAACTGTTTGGGTACAAAACAGTCAATACTTTTACATGACCAGAAAAATTCACAAAATAAAGTGCCAGTATTATCTTCCTTTAATCTGTCTATAAACAAAAAGTCAATTTCTATCCTAACCCTTCCCTTCATACATGTATATTAATATACCAGTCCCACATTTAGTCAACATTGTGGAAAATAAACTTATTTACATAGTTTAACTTATTTCACTTGTTTTCTTTTTCTTCCCTTAATGCCACAAGTACAGTCTTCTAAATAATTATATTCATGTTAACATTCAAATATTTTTTCAAATCTTGAAAAGTTGTATTCTTCCAGTACTATATGTAAATGTATAAACTACCATAAGTCTTGTTACCTGCCCTTTAAACAACAATTTAATACCAGTAATCTTCGTGGGCAAATGATAGTAACTTCATATTTTGTTATACAATTCCCCTTATGCAATAGTATGCTTCTAGAACAAAAATAATTACCCATAAAGCTTATGTTCTTCATCCCTGTACTTGCTTTAACTGCTTTTTCTGCTTTATATTATTTAAATGTGTCTCTTATAAGTATATTATATCTTAGTTTAATTGTTTACACCATTGTACTACATCAATTCTTCTGCTTTCATTCCTTATACTGTTTACATTAAGGAAAAAAGACAAAAAAATATTCTTTACTTTTTGTATGAGTTTGTCTTCTATGTCATTTTTCTATATTTTCTTTCTCTAACCCAATTACGTAGAGTAACATTTTTCATTCTTTTTGTTTTATGTATCTTCTCAGTCTCTTAAGATTTTTTTAGCATTTTCCTCCCTGTGATCAGCCATTCTTTACCCTTTTCTCTTTCATATACAGAAACATCTTCTTCACCCGCTTTATCATGATCAAGGAATACTTCCTCACCAATGAATTCAGTTTGCATAGTTTGTTCTACATGTTCATTTTCGACATTTAATTCTGTTTAATACAATAATACCACAAATGTTCATTAGATTTGTAATGTCTGCAGTTCCCATTATACAGTCCAAAATTTCCTTTTATCATGTAATTTATCCAGAGCAGACACAGACTGAAATACTTAAAAAATAGTCCTTAATGTCCTCTTGTTATAGGTCATCAGACTTAAAATAAACTGATAGTGTATTTTTTAACACTGGAGTAACTGTTTGAAACACATATTTATTCCAAGGATATTCTTTCTTCTTTGAGTCAATTGCATGGACAAATTTGTCCTTCAATGCAAATGTCAAAAAGTCATATTATAAATATACTCCTTTCCAAAATAAATTAAAGAGCAAATCTTGTGATGCATTAAATTCTAATGGCTCAGTTATTTTTTGCCCTAAATAACATACCTGTCAAAGATCAAGTCTGTTTGAACAAATCTTTATTCTAAGCTTTCTTTTCTGCTTAATACACTGCTCTGTTCTTTTCTCTGTAGCAGCCAGCAACTCTGCATATGTTCTCTTTATAGGCACGTCCTCTCCCACTTCCTGTGACTGTGCATGTGCTGATGTTACAGTTTACTTTTCAAACTTCTGGTTCACCCTTCTACACTTTTCTGGATCAGTTCAACAGCCTATCACTATGGAATGACAAAATATCTTCACTCATCAATTGAAACAAAACAGACTTTTTCAAATCTCCTTCGGCAAGTATTAGAACCACAGGTCCTCTCTCTCTTCTACTCAGCAACTACCTCAACAACAGGCAAATTTGCTATCTCCTTCTCATCCATAACATCTCTCTCGCCCACACGTTTCCACATATTGTTGCTCTGTCCCAACATGCAATACTCATAATATTCCTCTTCCCTCTGTCTCACTCCTTTTTGTTGCTTCCCACTGGCTCATAAGCAGGAAAATATTATAGGTTGCTTTCTTTATATATACATTATTTACACATTATTCTACATTATTCACAACCCCATATCCATCCTATCTGCATCATTTTTACAACTTAATCATCAGTAATACAATACAGTTTTGTACATAATTCTTCCATTTTTATTTCCTTAACTTTCATCTGTCCTCTCCAATTATTTTCTACAACCATTTTCTTATTTCTGCAAACACATCTCCATCATTTATGTTTATGGTACACAATAGTACTTCACTCCTTCTTTTTCAGAATACCCAGAATGTGATAAATAAACTAAAATATTATTAGTTAATTTCCTTCATCCTTTCTTTTTCTCATTTACCATACAATATAATTTCCGTATTCATTTCATTGAAATCTTCCCAACTATATACAATTTTAACCTTTTCTCAAAAAGACGTATTCATTTTACATTCTAAAAAAACAATATTTTGCATTTTCCTCTATCATGCAATCATAGCATATTATTTCTTCTATAGCATTATATTTCATCTTTCTGTTAAAAGGTAACCTATTTAACAAAATTATAAACAGAAGTCCCTAAATTTATAGAAATCTTCAAACCTTTTCCCTCTTTCTTTACTGCATTCTATCATTATCTGATAAATCACTCCATGGATATACAAGAAAAAAATCTTTCCTATTGTTGCTTCTTTTTTCCAACTTGTATTTTTCTTTTCCTTCTTTGTTCCCTTCCTCCTATTGGCTTTTCTTTATTTATGCTTTCTTTTCTCCTATGTCAAAATCCCTCTCCTCTGCTTCCTCACTTTCCAGGAATTTATTCTTATTCCCAGAGGGTCTATATTAAATCAGCAAATGCTTTAAATAGTGAATGCTGATTTACTGACCATTTAAGAGCAAAAGCTGACAATCCCAAAGACAAGGAACAGCGATTTTATTTCCCAGGGAAAAAAAATCGCTGGGCTATTTTCAGGACTTTGCCATTTCCTTCACTGTGGTGCAATTTCGAAGTTGGTATATTTAAGTAGGGGGTGTGGGGGTGAAGCCCCCCACTTTATTTTGTGTTTTGAACTTTTTTGTCTTCAAGATTGTCTGCTTTCACTATTAAAGGGTCAATAAATCAGTGTTCGCTATTATAAGTGTTTGCTGATTTAACATAGACCCTTACCAGAGGTGTAGCTGGCTCAACTAGTACTCAGTGTTATTTCCTTGAACTTGTACCCCACCCCACAACTTTTCAAATGAAGGGCAAAAAAAAATGGACTCATGCTTAATGTAGAAAGCTCATTGGTTTCCTACAGTACAACAGCCAATCCATGCACCCCACAGCTCTTCAAGTGAAAAGCAAAAAAAAAAGTCTTTGGATTACAATAGTAATTCATCCAATTACACCCCACCAAATCCAAGCCCTCCACAGTCCCCAGCTCTTTAAGTGAAGAGCAAAAAAAAAAGTGGATTACTGTTGCTTTCAACAGTAATTCAAGCAAACAAGTCTCACTAGATACACTCAAGTTAAGAGCAAAAAAAAAAAAAAAATCTCTTCACATATTTACCACAGGAATCTGATTGTCTTCCTATAGCAATTCAGCTATTCAGAATCCACTGAATCCATGCCCTTCAAACTCTTAACAAAAGAGTAAAAAAAATTTGTAACAGAAGATGCAGAGATAGCATCTCGATTACACCCCATAAAGCTTTCCGCCTAGGGAAGTGTCCTCTTTGGCCCACTCTTGCTGTGCTACTTTCTCTTTCTTCCTGAATAACAATATCATTTTGCCCAATATTAACTGCATTTTTTCTAGATTTGTTATACATTCTTCTTCTATATCTTCTTCCACAAAATTATCTGTTTCATCTTCGTTGTTATTATTTTCAGTATTTTCTTCAGTTATTCCTTTGTCCTATAACATAAAACAATCCTTTGCACATTACATTTACTACACTTTGGTTCACAATTTTAGTTGTATGCCCTCTCTCTCTCCACATTGCCTGTCTCTTCCTTATTTTTTCATAGTCCTGTACAAAATGCCTTTCATCTCCACACAAAAAAAACTGTCTGGCCCCAATATCTGACATTCCCTCTGTTTCTGTTAACATATATTACATTTTAAACATGCTGTATCATTCCTTATTTCACATTTAATGTTACTAACACTTCCCATTCCTCAGACCATACATTTCTTTCATCAAATACCTTTTTTAAATCATAAACATCTTTACAAATAGATAATAAAAAGACTTAATTTCTATAATGTCAACATTAGCAGTCCTGAATTGTACATTCATTTTTTTTGTAAGTTGCATTCCAATATTCAAAAAAAATCCTCCCATGGTACAGTCTCTTGTCTTCTTCCTACTTCAGACATGAATTTGTCTATGAAACCAAATGTTTTTAAAGGCACTTCACAGCAGTCCTCAGTGTCCAAATGTATTAATGCCCTTATTGTCCAAAACATATCTATTTAAATAAAAGTCAGTCTTTGTTGTAATTTTTACCACATGCTTCTTAGTTCTGAGATGCTTACTTACAGTCAGCTTCTGTATTCTTCTTTCTATTACCACAGCTGCTTGTCTTCCCATTCTTACATTATCAACATAAGATTTTTTTCATATCCTGTTGCTGATATGTGCCTTTAAAACTTGATAATCCACTAGCCAAACACCAGTGGTTTCTGGTCCTTCATCTTTAAAATCCACTGCTTTTCCTTTTTAAACTGTCATTACTTTGGCTTCCATAACATGATCAGTTAATTTACTTCAGCTTGCTTCTGCTCTATTTTCTAG
>NC_056745.1:391239769-391429769 GCF_019279795.1 Protopterus annectens | reverse complement strand
ACATTTCTTCCATTGCTCATTGTGGTAGGCCTGTATAGGTAGAAAATTCAATGTATTGTGATAGTTTGGAACACCGTGATTTGAACCCATTCTATTACCATATGTACGCATTTCTTATTTCTTTAAATATTTCCTGCTTATCAAGCAAAAGCTCCTTTGCTTCTAACCCACTTCCTTCAAGCTACCATCCTCAATCAATCATATTTAGCAAGTCAGACTATGCTCCTTCTACACAGTAAACCACACTCCTAAAACACTAAACTCCACCCATGAACCATCTAGACCATTCTCATATTTTATCCCCACTTCCAAATTGTGCATAATACCCAACAGCAGCTAAATGACTGTATCACCTATATCCTAATTCAAACCACACTACTACTCTTTCCATTTTAATGATACAGTCTGTACTCATTTGCCATTTAATGAAATACAGCCTATCTAAATTATTACCTTCCTATCATCCTTACTTTGAGATCACTAATACACTGTCGTTGCCTCACAGACACTCTTCCCATAAACATCAAACACACCCCAGACAAACATCCCATATAGACCCACAATTGGAAATTCTCTGACACATAGAAGCAAAGGACAATTCTTAATTCAGATAGCCCTGCAACTATACCATAATAACAGAGAATTTCACTGAAACCACAATCACATTTTACCATAAGTTCTTGAAAATACTTAGATCTGGAGACATCCATTCAAATCCGGGACCCATAAAATCTAAATAACATCTTAACTACTCAGTCTAACTCCCCAGGGGCTCACTTCAAAATTGCTTGCCTTAATATAGCAAGCATAAACAATACATGGCCAGTTCTAGAATAAGAAGTTATGTACCTACCATAACGTTCCATGTTAGTTGTCTTCTTCTCGCCTTCTTTCTTGCCGGTTGGGTTCGGAGCCGATCCTCGGCTCTGACTTGGCCATCTACTAAAGCTCGAGAGCTATTTACTGGCTTGAGGCCTCCCCTTATCCCACAATGCTTGACGCTAGATACCCAGATCTCATTTGGCAGAGCTAACACCATAGAAAAAATTTTTAAGGACACCTGTCCAAAATACAAGGTTACCTACAGTACTAAAACAGAGGAGGACGTAACCCAGATAAGACTCAGCCAGAGGAAGAAGGCCTCAAAAAAGGACTCTCTTCGGTCTGTACAGGCTAAGGAGATGGAGGGTGGGACGCAAGAAAGAAGGTGAGAAGAAGACAACTAACATGGAACGTTATGGTAGGTACATAACTTCTTAATGTTAAGTTGTCTATCTCGCCTTCATTCTAGCTGGTTGGGACAGCTTCCCTAGCACCTTAGTCCTGGGTGGCTCATCGGAACAGGCTCTTGAGCACAGTGGAACCAAAATCAGCTCTACTTCTAGAGGCCATATCCAACTTATAATGTGAAATGAAGGTATGAGGAGTGGCCCATGTGGCTGCAGCACAAATAGATTCCATTGGTAGTCTAGCTTGAAAAGCTACCGAAGTAGCTAACGCTCTGGTGAAATGACCTTTAGGTTTAGTAGGGAGTTCTTTATGTCTCAGCTGATAAATCAAAGTAATAATAGAGGACAACCACCTGGATAAGGTTACTTTAGAAACTGGCAGGCCGTGTTTGCCCTCAGCATAGGACAGGAAGATTTGGTCTGATTTTCTTGTTTGCTTAGTCCTGTCCAAATAAAAACGTAATTGCCTATGAACGTCCAATTGGTGTAAATTTTGTTCAGCTTTGTTCGAATAGTTAGGAAAAAATACAGGTAGATCAATAGCCTGATTCAGGTTTGTTTCAGAAGGTATCTTGGGCAGAAAAGAAGGATTAGTCCTGAGTGAAACTCTATCCTTATGAAATACAAGGTAAGGAGGACGAATACAGAGGGCTTGAAGTTCCGAAACTCTCCTAGCTGAGGTGATGGCTACTAAAAAGAGAGTCTTCCAGGAGAGTAATTTTAAGGAACAGGAAGCCGCAGGTTCAAAAGGAGGGAGAATCAAGGAAGCTAATATCAAGTTTAAATCCCACGGAGGTGGGGGATCTCTGACTGGGAGCCTAAGCAAAATAGTCCCTTTAAGAAAGGCCTTGCAAAGTTTGTGGGACATGATGCTGGTTTCTGACAGGCCAGCGTGGAAATTTGCAGTAGCAGCTAATTGGACCCTAATGGTGGCAGACGAAGAACCAGCTTGAAAAAGTTCTGCTAAAAAATCTAGAACGTGATGGACAGGGGCTGTAAAGGGGTCTATATTCCTAGCCTCTGCCCAGAAAGAGAAACATTTCCACTTACTAACATAAGTCTTCCTGGTGGTAGATTTGTGTGAAGAAAGGATGATTTCACGCACCGGCTGAGAAATATGTGGAAGCCTGGCTAAGGTTGGAAGTGGGGCAACCAAGCTGTGAGGTTGAGAGACTGAAGGGATTGGTGCAGCCCGCCCGATTGATGGACCAAGTGGTCTGGCACTGGGTCCAGATTCCAAGGCTGCTCCAGTAGGTGACAATGCAGGAATGGGAACCAAATTTGTCGAGGCCAGTAAGGGGCAATGAGGATCATCCTGGATCCCAATGCGGTCACCTTCTGAATTAGTTTGGGAAATAGGAGAAAGGGTGAGAATGCATAAAGAAGGCCCCGGGGCCAATCGTGAACTAGAGCATCTCTGGGGGAGTGCCCGGGAAGGGGGAAGAGAGTGAAGAAGTCGTCGCACTTGCTGTTGAGAGGAGTTGCAAAAAGGTCGCAGCAAGGTTGACCCCATCTGCGGAAAATTTTGTCCGCTACTGACTGATTGAGAGACCACTCGTGAGGCATGAGAATAGCTCTCCTTAGCCTGTCCGCTATGAAGTTGGACTTCCCGGGGATGTGCATTGCTATCAGAAACCATTGAGAGGAGATTGCCCACTGCCAGAGTCTGAGTGCTTCTCGACATAAGGGATAGAACTTGGTTCTGCCCTGCTTGTTGATGTACCACACTACAGACATATTGTCTGTTTGAATTGCAATAGTCCCGGTGGGTAGAGAGTCCTGAAGAGCTTGCACCACTAAAAGCACCGCTGTCATCTCCAAGACGTTTATGTGCAGGTAGTACTCTAGAGGTTGCAGTGCCCTGGACAGTCCTGCCCTGAAAATGCCCCCCCCCCACCCAATCAGGGAGGCATCCGTGGTCACCGTGGCAACAGGAGGAGGAAGAACAAATGGTCTGCCCTGGAGTACTAGAGGGGAGACCATTCACCAAGCTAGGTGGTCTTTGCATGATTGGGTGATTATTGTTGTGAGACATCGGAAGTTGTTGAAATACCATTGGGTAAAGAGCATCCACTGAAGAATCCGCATGTGAAAACGAGCCAGGGGAACTAGTATGATTGCTGCTGCCATGAGACCCAAGGTTTTTAGTACAAATCTGTCCTGAATCCTCTTGCACTGTAGTAAGACCTGCACATGTCGGCGAATGTCTGACACTCTGTCTAGAGGAAGTTTTGCAGACAGCTCTTTTGTATTTAATCTTGCGCCTATAAAGGTTATAGACTGAGAAGGTGACAATGCAGACTTTTCATAATTTATTGAGATACCTAGCTCGGAACTAGTTAGGATGGTATAATCCCTGGCTCGCAGTAGCTGATGCCTGGTGGAAGCAGTAAGGAGCCAGTCATCTAGCTATGGAAACACCTGGAATCCTCGCCGTCTCAGGTGAGCTGTAACCACTACCATGCATTTGGTGAACACCCTGGGGGCTGTGGTGAGACCAAAGGGCAGGGCTCTGAATTGATAGTGACTGGCTCCCAACCATAAGTGTAGAAACCTTCTGGAGCGCCTGTCCATTTTGATATGGTAGTACACATCCTGAAGGTCTATGGAACACATCCAATTGTCCTGACCCAAAAAGGGTAGAATGGACTGAAGCATGACCATCCGGAACTTCGTTCTTTGAACAGATTCATTTAACCTGCTGAGATCCAAAATGGGTCTCCAGTCCCCCGTCTTTTTTGGTACCAAAATGAACTTGGAGTAAATTCTAGATCCTTGCTGGTCTGCTGGGACTGGCTGGATGGCCCTTTTTTCTAGCAGTTTTGAAATTTCTGGCACTGCTTGTTCCCTTAGACCAGGTGGAACATCTGGAAGGGACTTGGTTGTTTGTATAGGGGTGTGGACAAAGGGGATTTTATAACCCTCGGATATGATGGACCATACCCATTTGTCTTGTGTGAGGAGTTGCCAGGCTTCTGGGTACAGTGACAATCTTCCCCCGACTGCCTCCGAAGGTGGACAGTCGGGCAGCTCCTCAGGGGTGCTGAAAGGGTTTGTCAGAGAAAGATTCTCTGCTACCCTGATTTTGCGGACCCCCTCTGCCCCTCAGGCGGCATCTATTATTGTTCCCTCCCCTGCCCCTGGAGGGAAACTCTCCACGTGTGTCAGGCACGACTCCCTGGGGTTTGCGAAACCACATTTTTCCACTCTTCTGACCCTTAGGGTATGGTCTAGAGGGAGTAGAAAAACGGACTCCCACGGCAGAGAGAGTCTTGCCTTCCTGCTCACACCTGGTAAGGGTATCCTTCACCTGTGGTCCAAACAAAGCCGAACCATCGAAGGGGGTATTGGTGAAGGACGCCTTAAAGGGGTCAGTAAAGTTACATAACTGCATCCAGGCATGTCTTCTCAAAGCCACGCCTGTACCTGCGGCCCTATTCACCCCATTGGCTGCATAAGAAATGAGCCGCATGGAGGAGTTGACGATAGAGTTAAGGGTCGCCAGCTGGGAGTTAATCTTATCCTGAGCCCCTGCAGCTGATGGATCCTGAAGGGTATCACCCAGTTCCTTGAGAAGATCCCTTTGAAGGCGGGTGAAATGGCACAGATAATTCAGCGACCGCATGGAAAAGGTCGCTGAGTAAAACATCTGCTTCCCGTACCTGTCCATTGTCCTAGACTCTTTATTAGGTGGATGGACAGGCACCGAAGGGTCAGCCAACTCCTTCTTAGTGGCTGCTGCCACCACTATGGCATCAACGGGGACACCTTTTGTCAAAAATTGTTTGTTGGGTGGGGCTGTAATGAACTTAGTTGGCCTGCGGGGAGTTGGTTCCACTGTGTCCGGGGCTGACCACGCCCTTTGAGCCACTACTTCCATAAGCGGGTCGAAGGGTGGAGACACCCAGGAGGTGGAAGGGTGAGAACCAAACTCATCCAGGTATACCGACTCATCCTCGGAAGGGTTAAGGGCAGTCCAGTTCCCCCTCTGCTTAAGGATCTCTAGGATGTCTGAAAAAGAGACATCCACAGAGGAGGATCTTGGGGACCCTTCCGAATCCTCCACGTTGTTATCAGATGTGACAGACTCGGGGGAGTCGACATGTTTCCTCTTACATTTTCTCTACCAAGGGGGCTCCTCTGAATGATCAGGGGAGGCCTCGGAAGAAGAAGATACACCCAATAGGGTGACCTGGAGCATCTGTTCTCAATGCTTGGGGTCAGGAGGGTGGACAGAGATGGATGCAGGCACCATGGGGAGAGGAGCCGAAGGGGCCGATCGAGGAGCTGACTCAGGAGTCAGCACGCTCCTCATGACCTTGAAGGCACCCCTATCAGGCAGAGCAGAGGGTCCCCGCTCTGAAAAGATGTGAACCCCTCCCGCACCGAGAGGGACGGCTCCGAGGCCGATGTCGGGGCTGAGCTCACCTGCGCCGAAGCCCTGAGAGGGAGAAAGGGGTCGGACAAGGGTCCGATGCCACTCACCCCCTCGGAGCCGACGACGGAGTCCCGGCACCGAGATCCCTCCAAGGAAGGAACCAATGAAGAGATCAGAGCCGACGAAGGAGCTGAAAGATGTGGTATCGGCTCTGACATTTCCAAGATTCGAGCCCCAACCAGCTCCGGCTCCGAACACAAAAGGGGAGTCGGAGGAGGAACTGCTGAAGACACCGGAACAGCCACAGTCTGTTGAGAAGGGCTGGTTAACATTTTGGCCAGGGCCGGCGATTTAAGGAGTCTACTGACCACCCTCTCCAAGTCATGATCGGATAACCTGGAGGACCGAGAGGAGTGGGACCTATGGCTTCGTTCTGACTGAAGCAACGGTGACCTCGGAGCCGAACAAACTGATTTTAGGGAAGGGGACCTAGAACGTTTTCGGCCCAATGACGGCTCCGACACTAAAGTCAGAGCCAATTGAGGACCAGGGATGTCAGCTCCAGCCGGAGCCGAAGAGGAGGCAGATGCTCCACCCGGTGATGGCTCCAAACTGGGAGCTGACGGCTTGGCGGGCTTTGAGGATTTCCCCGACTGAGTCTTCGCCAGGGATCCCTCTGGCTTAAGTAAGCCTCTCAAAATAAGCTTGTTCCTACGCTCCTGCAGGACTCTTGGGCTGAAGGCATGACAGCCCGAGCAGGAGTCCTGCAGGTGTAGGGAACCCAAGCAATAAACACAAGAAGTGTGACCGTCTGTCAGAGACATTTTCTGACAGCACGAGTCACACTTCTTGAAGCCTGAAACTTTAGTATCCTTGGACATACTGGCCCGGGGATACTAAAAAGAGAAATATTAAACTAGCGCTTAAACAAGGCACACAGAAACACTCACACACC
The DNA here is from genome assembly GCF_019279795.1 of Protopterus annectens. Classification (NCBI taxonomy): domain Eukaryota; kingdom Metazoa; phylum Chordata; order Ceratodontiformes; family Protopteridae; genus Protopterus; species Protopterus annectens. Next base: position 391,423,207 of record NC_056745.1, on the reverse strand, counting down.
CGCACTAGTTACGCTAACAATAATAACCACAAAAAACTATCACACACTTAATAACAACTATCCTTAATAAAAATATACAAATACTACAAGGCTAAACACTACTGCTATAGGTACAACAAGGGTGGGGTTAGCCACTAATAGAGAGAAACAAGGGGGGGGAGGGTAGAAACTCTCTAACAGAAAAAGAGTTTTCTTAGTGGGACAAACTAGGGGATACACAGTCTAACTACACTACAAGGGAAAGGCAACCTATATATAAGAAAAATACAAGGTAAATATTAGCTAGTAATACAAAAAAAAGGATTAATACGACCTGAGTCAGTAAAAGCGCAACCTCGTAGCTGAAGCGGCAAACGAGATCTGGGTATCTATCGCCAAGCATTGTGGGATAAGGGGAGGCCTCGAGCCAGTAAATAGCTCTTGAGCTTTAGTAGATGGCCGAGGTGGAGCCGAGTATCGGTTCCCAACCCAACCAGCAAGAATGAAGGCGAGATAGACAACTTAACATTCATGGTTACTGTCTAAAAATTCCATTGTATTTGTTTTAACAGAAACCTAGATCTAACTCAAAGATGATTTCTGTACCTCATAGTACATCGTCAAAAACTATGCTATACTATACTATACTTACTGACCACATAAATTACAGATTCATATACACTTACCTCTGGATATTTATATATTCATAGATATTCCAAGGCCACTGAGTCCTATGATGATTCACACTTTGCCAGTACTCTCCCTCAGGTTGCACCTCCTTTCTTCAGGAAGGCCATAACAGACAGTCCTGGAGTAAATTTCTGGATACCATCCAATCATCTAGTTTATGTTTAAATGGAGAAATTGTGTCACACTTCTTAATATGCAGGGGAAGTTTATTCCAGAGGTTTAAGAAGTACTGAATTATAAAGCTGTCCCCCTACCATGGTTTATTTATCAAACTGTGAAGATTTAGATACCTGGTTCTAGTACTAGTTGTGACAGTGGACTTTCAGAGAAACACTAAGCTCATTATAATGGGGACTTTTAATGTTGCTGTAAGTGAGACAGAGATCTCCCCTCAAAAGTCTGTACCACACTGAATAAAGGGATAGATTATCCAGCCTCTCTTGATAGCTCAGACACTTTAGGCCTGTCATCTTTTTGGATAGGAACCTTTGAGATCGGTCTTTCTAACTGTTTGATATGTTTAATGAGATACATCCAAAAGGTGATGTTGTGCTCAATAACTGGCCTGATCAATGATAAGTATAAGGGAATGATTACCTCCTTTGACAGTTAGCTGGGCAAAATAAAAGGATTTCCTGACTACTGTTGTCATGTGATGGTCAAAAGAGAGGGGGGGGGCATCAACACAAGTACCTAGGTCACACACTACATTTTCATTTTGTAATAGTGTGCTATCTACACAGAAGAATGAGGGGAGGAGATGACTACTAAAAGGAATGCCACCACACTTTTTATAATTTAGTTTGAGCCCATTTTTAGTGTACCAAGAATTTACAAGGGATAGTTTTGGTTTGGGTGTCAGAGGTTAACAACAACAACCTCCAGTTTGCAGTCATCCACAAACTTTGTTAGTCAGTGGTCTTGTCTCTCTGCTTGGAGTCCTGAAAAGTAAACACCAAAAAGGAGAGATCCCAGAACTGAGTCCTGAGGGACACCTCTGGTCACTTTCTTGCTTCTGATGAGGAAATCCAACACTTGTCTGGAGGTTAACAAATTTGATCAATCTTCTACTACTGATGATAGACACTCTAGCTGGGTTCAAGCAATCTTTACTCTTGGGGGGATTACTTTTTTCAGTATTGCCTCAGCTTACATCTCCCCTCCATCTTCCATTACTGCTATTCAAAACATCATAGCTAATATTCATTCCTCTAGCATACAAAACAATGCCATCATCCCAAGGGATTTTAACGTAAATGCCACTGGATCTGCAACCATCCAACATAACAATGAACTACAAAAACCGGTGTAAAAGTCACCCTCAAACTTCCTATAACGTATTCTTTAACAATTTCATACCTATTCTGCCTATTCAGAAAACACTATGTACATTAACATGCAGAATGTTAACAGGGCAGTTTTGTCCATGGATTACCGCTAATCTAAAAAAATCAGATTAGACAATACGTGGAAGTCTGGAAGCAAAACTCTGACAATGATGCTCTGCATCAATCCAGTCTCACACTAAGAAAGGTTACCAGCCTGGCTACTAATTCTGCTAGGGTCACTTACCCTAGAATGATCTGTACCTTCTCTACCTTCTGTGATTACTCATTGTTTGTGAATTAATTCTGTTTTATTTTTTTCTGTAACTTTCTTCACCTGGGCTGTACCTGCAAATGATCTGTTGTGATCAGTGCATTATCCTGGTAAAAAAATAAATGAATAAAAATAAAAGAATGTAAAATAAAATAAAATAAAACAAGAAGCCCTCACATCCTTTCTTAAATAACACAGGAAAACAGTTAAACAACTGACATGCCAAATCACAAATAAAAACATTAGTGCAACTCATTCAAATCTTGAAAATCGCAACATGCCTTTTGCAGCCAGATACCAATATGTTCTCTTTCATACTATTCATGAGTCTAGCTTCCTCCCAAATTTCTGTCCTACACAACCACTGCAGTGTACACTAGTTAACCACCCCTACATCTGTATACCCTTGCTAAATACAGTGTCACATTTGACTTCCAAGGAAATCTCAGGTAAACAAATGTCTAAACAACTGCAGCAATTAGATGTCACATTGCTAAACAAGTAACGCATATGTTTCACCTCTCCATAACATTGCATATTGTCCCTAACCAATTTAGACATTTCATCATTACCCACCTGCCAAAGGATTACAAATATTTCAGAACAATTTCCAAACTATGCCCAATTAATAAACTTTCTGAGAAACAATTATACAAGCAACTATTCAGTCACATAAATTCATGTGGTATACTTTGTATCAAGAATCATGACTTCTGCAAATGTTTAGCTAAATGGCAACTCTGTACACAGTCATTAACAACATGTATAATAACGTGAATGAAGGCCTTGCCACTCAAGGTTTATTCATAGACATGACAAGAGCCTTTCAAACAGTTGATCAAGCTATCTTTCTGAGAAAACTGCAAAAGCTTAACTTTGGCAGAAACAGCATACTATGGCTGTAAAGTTATCTAAAAGATAGAATCTTTCAAGCCCTGGCAGACCAAACATAGTAGTCCTCCAAGGTTCAGTCGTTGGCCCACTTCTATTCTGTGTTTTTATAAATGTTCTTATTTATGAACTCCCACACCATCATATTGTGCTCTACACTGATAATATCTTACTCCTGGAATCCAGTAAAAATCATTCTGCTCTACAACATGCATTACAAAATAATTTTTCCTCCCACTGCACCTGAATATCTCAAAACAAGCTAACTATTAACATAAGCAAGTCCCTCATCACCTTAATATTTGGTACCACTCAAAAAGTGAACATATTCCAACCTGTCCATATAAAAGACACCTCCAGCACTTCCATTGCAAGGGTCACTGACCAAAAATATCTGGGAATTCTGCTTGAAATAGCATTGTCATTTCCCGTCATACCGACAAAACTATTAGCAAAATTATCACTTAACTCAAACAGTGCTATAGAACCTTCCACCTTTTATCCCATTTCACATAAACATATTTCTCAAAATATACTGATGGAAAAAATTAAACTTGCACTTCTCCTTCTGTGCCTTCAGTCAAGCAGTAACACACAACTCCAGATGACCAAAACCAAAATCTTCAGTTATGCAGTCCTAGCTCATAACTGACTACACCACTGTGATCTGTTGAAAACCTTTAAATGACTCCCTATATAATCTAGGGCATTGCCTACTAGTGAAAACACGCTCTCAGTTAGAGATCTTATGGCCCAAGATCCTGCCAAGATGTCAGTGTTTTACTACACAGGCTATGTTTTAAGGCAACCATTAATGAAAAAGCCTTGTGCAAACTCAGCCCAGCTACTTGAAACGATCTCCCTTGTGAAACCAGAGCATACAATAAATTGTAACATATTCAAATCCAAATTAAAAGATCACTTCATGAAGAATGTGTACAACCCAACTATACTCAAAATATTTCTGATCTGTGTTAACTACTTCCTGCCTCACTTCTATTGAAAGTGCTAAAACAATGTAAATGTTTCAGTGTGTAATTCTCTGCAGAAATATTGTACATATATAAGCATTTATAGGTAAATATTAATCACTATATATGATCTGCCAACATTGCAAGATCATTGTTTAGACTGTACACATGGATTTGCACTTTTTACTGTGAATGCATCATTGTTAAACTTCTGTGCTTTTTGTCCTCAGGATCAAGATCTCTACTTCTGTTAGTTACTGAGTTAACTCTACACCTGTAAGTATCGTGCTTATATATCTTCTAAGAGTATTTTGTGTTTCACATTTATGTACTAATTCCACTTACATTTTCATATTCAATATTATATATTTTTTGTTATTCAATGAGCTCAGGTTGTAGTTAACAAGTGCAACAGATCAGTCTGTTTACCAGGTAAATATATTGCAAGTAAAATAGTGAAGTTTTCAGCTGCATCGGTTAACTCCCATATCTTAAGAACTGTGACTTTGTTTTTGTTTGATACACCGTACCATTTTGAAGCCTAATGCCCCGTAATGTTGTACTATCAAAATTTTATTGATGCTCTTAGTGTAGCCAGGATCAAAGCTGAAAAAGTGTCTTCAAACCAGTTGTGTACTAGGTCAACAGATGTAACAAAGAAATAAATATTTTAACTAATAAAGCAAGCTGTCAGTACTGAAGGACCCCTCCATCTAAAATTAACTTTTTTTACTTCTCATAATGTTCTTCATCTGCTTCTGTTTGTTTTACTTTTTACCCTTTATATAAACAGCTTGATATTTCTTTCTGTCATTACAGCATGCACCTTATGTGATTTGATGAATCATTTTCTTCCATTATTCCAGTTCCAATGTTTATCCTTTACCTTTGCCATGCACAGGTCATTATATGACCTCTTTTCATTACAACATGAGCCTTCCACAAGTTACTACAGTCTTAATCTTCAGTTTTACATTCATACTAACCCGCTCATGCAGTTTTTTTCTATTTTATGAATATATTTACGCTGGAATATATTCTTAAATATTCCTTCTCATTCTGTACTTATGCTACAGCCTTATACTTAGGTATTCTTATATATCTTTTCATGGACTGATTATGCCGTTGTTCATGGATTCTGAAGATGTTTATGTAACATGGAACATGCTGTATGGTGTCCAGTAATTGATGGTAACACAGATTGTAATGCAGAGAGCTCCAGTATGCAAAATCTAGAGATAGTGGGGGAAAAAATATGCAAAGTAAGCAAATTTACTTGCAAACCCTTCTAATGACACAGTGAGACTAGTTTAAAACCATGCTAGTGCAAGGTCATGTGAATAAATCATGTAAGTAAAATTTGGTGGAGCACATCAGTGACATCTGCATACAGCTTTGAATATCACATGGCACTGAAACATAAACGGATCAGGTAAAATAATTGTGTAATGGGACTATAACAACATTTGCATACACTATTTGGGAGCAATAGCTGCAGACCCAAAATGTGTGAGAAGCCATAATAGGGCATCTAATTGCATGATTAAGCTATAAAACTGGATATTGTTACAGGTGTTTTACTGTACATGCACAGTAATGCACCTGTTCCACAGTATTGTAACAGGTGCATTACACAGCATGTACCTACACAATTATCTTTGGATATTTATGGACTCATAGCTATTGCAAAGCCACTGAGTCCTATGATCATTAACATTTTGCCAATAACCTCTCTCAAGCTGCATCTCCTTTCTCCAGGAGAGCTATACCAGTCAATCCCAGAATAAATGTGTGGATACCCATACAGTCATCTAGTTTATGTTTAAAAGGAAGATAATAAGCTGTACTTCTTAGCATGCAATGGAAGTTTATTCCAGATGTTTAGGAAGTTCTCAGTTATAACCCTGTCCACCTTGTTTATTTATCTGTTGGTGAAGATTAGATCCCTGGTTCTAATACTGGTGAAGATATTGGGCTTGTGAGAAACAAGAGGCCAAGGGCATTCAGGTCTGTAATGGAGTGGTAAATGAGACAAAGATCTTCCCTCAAAAGATTATAACATATTGAATAAAGGGTTAGAGTTTCAAGCCTCTATTTACAGTTCAGGGACTTTAACTCTATGATGTTTTTAGTTAAGAAAATTTGTGATCTTTCTAATTGCTTGATATGTTTAGTGAGATACATCCCAAAGGGGGCATTGTACTTGAAAATTAGCCTGATCAGTGTTGAGCATAAGGGAATTATTACCTCCTTAGATCTTGATGATATCCCTTTGATAATTAATGGGGCTAAATAAAAGGATTTTCTGATTATCATTGTCACATGATGGTCAAAATAGTGGGTGCTATCAACTCAGGTACCTAGGTCACTGACTACATTTTCATTTTGTAGTGATATCCCATCTATACTGTATGATATGGAAAGGGGTTGTCTACTAAACGTAATACTACTGTAACTTCTGCATTCAGCTGAGCTTTCTTTTCATACTCAAAGTTTACTAGAAAGAGTTTATTCTGGAGGGTATGGGTGCCATAAGGTGACTTAGAAACAACCACCAGTTTGCTGTTGTCTGCAAACTTTGTTATCCAGAGGTCTTAGTTCCCTGCTTGGAGAACTGAGAAGTAAATACAAAAAAAAAAAAAAAAAAGATCCAGCACTGAGCCCTGAGGGCCACTACTTGCCACTTTTATACTTTCAACATGGCACCAGCAACAATCACTGTGTGAGTTCTGTCTTTAATCCAGTTTGTTATCCATATTAACACATACGGGTCAATTTTTAATGTATTTAGCTTTTGTACAATGCCAGCATGGGGAATGGCATCAAAGGCTTTGGCCAAGTTAAGATTCTCCATGCGCATGTCATAGGCATCATCTACAGCTTCTGTAAACCTTTCAAAGAAGTTTACCATATTAAATAGACAGGATCTACCCTTCACAAAGCCAAACTGTTGGAAAGTCAAGTCTATCAAGATTCTTGCTATCACAGTTTACGAGGACAGTTATAATATGTTCTATTGCTTCGCAGATGAGGCTTGTGAAGTTGACAGGTCTGTAATATCCCAGGTCTGCAACACAGGTCCATAGGTCCATTAGTCCATTTAGCTAATAATTTTGGAACACAACAGAAACATAATAATACTGTCTCTAAACATGAATGATAAGTATATAAACATGGTTATCAACTACTATAATAATATACACATCTTGGCATATAGCATGGTAGCATGATATGTTATGTATGGTCTAAAAATAACATTAGTTAATGACTGTTTTACTTTTTCCATTAGTATAAGTATTTACTTTTTTTTGTGTTGGGCAGCAACAGAGAACGTAAAAGCTCCATTGCTGTAATCTGGCTGTGTTAAATGAGTTTAACATAGCGAGATATCGTAAAACAAAGCAATGGAGATCTTCCTTTCTCCGTTCCTTTTTTTAAAGCTGACTCACTATATTAAACTCATTTAACATAGCGAGACAACTTTAAAAAAGCAACAGAGATCTTCCTTTCTCCATTGCTTCCTCCACACACAGCTCTGATGTACTGCCTAAGCATGTGCACTACATTAGAACTGCTCCAGGATACCGGACAGCTGCAAAAGGGCAGCACGGAGGCATTATACAATGCCGTTATTTAAGAAAAGTAAGTATTTTTTTTCTTAAATAATGTCATTGTATAATAGCAATAACCCACTTCTGGGTGTGGGTAATGATGGATTTATCCACAGTTGTTTTGTTTGGCCACTCGGGCTTCGCCCTTGTGACCAAACCACACCAACCGTGGATAAATCCAGCATTACCCACACCCAGGCGTGGGTTATTGCTTAAATCCCCACCATTGTTCATAGCATATACTTTTTGTAGCAAATCAACCAAAAGCAGCCTCAGGCATTTGAGTTGTTGCAGGAAAGAAACAGAAATAAGAGCATCTGTCTATCAATATCTATAGCAGAGCACACAAGCAGTGGAGGGAGCAGGAATGCAGGGATCACCAGCAGTAGTTAGTAGGTGTACTGACTGCATAATACATTTATTTTCATTTTTAAAGTGCTTAGGTCTAGTATGTTATAATATACAGCAATCATCTTTATAGCAAACTGAGTTAGATCCTTTAGCAGTACGTTTTTCTATAGGTAAATGGATGTTATGGAATGAGTGGTAGTAGCTGCAAGCTTGTCATGGGTGACTTCTGACTGTCTGCTGGCTAACTGAGAATACAGCCTGCATTGTTGGCATTCTCCCTCTGTGTCTGTGATCTGCAGACCTGACAAATCTATAATTACATTCGGATTTACAGAGTCTGCATGCCTTCCCTGTATCTGTCTCTGTTTTGTTTTCCTGAATGCTCTGACTTCATCCTACTTCCAGAAAATTATTGGGTACATTTTTTAATCCTCTAAACTGATGACATTTATGCTTGTAGAGTATGAGTCAGTGTATGTGTGCATCTTGTAATGGACAAGTACCCCATACAGGACCAGATCTCTGTCTGGTGTCCATTGCTTGACAGGAAGGCTCCAGCTCACCTTGAATGCTGAATAGGCTAAGGAATGCATTGGAGAATGACTGCACCATCATGTCCATATCTACATGAAAGCATCACATCCACTAAAGTCTCATCTGTCAATGTTCAAGTTAGTAGAGCATGCTGACCACATGCAATTATTCACAAGAAAGATGGAACAGCTGGCATATGACTACAGTAAGTAGTAGTGGCATTATAACATTTTATTTGTGTGTCATCATCATCAGGTCATAAAAATAAATTCTGTCCTTTACTTACCATCTTTGCAGAGCAGTCACCAGTGAGACCACCACAAATAAGATGTAGAATGAGAGTGGTTGAGCTCCCTACCTCCTCATCAGAGGGATTAAGAACTCAAATCCCCAAAACACTGCAGCGAAGCCACCACAGGAGATTACCACAGTGGCTGAATAAATCCATGAAAATGAAACTGCATTATGTAGTCAATGAGGTCATAGTACAGATGCTTCCTCTCCAACCTAAGTGAAGTGCCCTACCTACTAAAAATAATCCACAAGACTCTTCTCCATGATCCCCAAGAGTCAAAAATCAGGTGTTAAATTCTTGGATAAAAGAAGGGAAAGGTCAAACATGCTCATTGCCAGGATGACTAAATCAAGGCCACCCTCAGTCTTTTTAATGAGAAGATGTAAGCACTCCCAATCCCTTGTCATCTGTGCCTCTGCCTGCAGATGGTGTTGAGTCACATGCAACACCAAATGTCCACCCTGTGTCGGCATGTGCCCCTGGATAACCTACAAACCCTTATTAACTGTCAACACTCTTTTATGTAATAGGCCATAATACAGTTACTTCTTCAAAATCTCTTAACTATCTAACAGTCATCTACCACTCTCCACTACTATATCTCCATTTTACCTGAACCTCCTTAATATTTCTTCATAAATTGTAACCATCTTCATCCTATAATTACTTCACTGTCTCCTACTATCTATTTACAGCTGATTCCATATGAAAATAACTAGAGTCTTTTAAGCTTGGTATTAACTAGTATTCTTGTTTTAATGGTCATATTTTAATTAGCTGTCATAGTATTACTATTCTGTGTATGTATGTATGTATGTAGGTTTATTATATAAATCTTGTATAACTGCCTTCTACTCATTTGTAGAATGAAGCATTTCTCCCTATGCCTCTGCTGAAAATGGGACCTGTTCCTAGTTGGAAATTCCCAGTAAACAAAAACAATAAATAAATAAATAAATAATGTGCCTTTCATCACTGTATGCATGTACCACCCCCAGCCATGTATAATGTCATGAGGTTATGTTAGTCTGCATCTCTGTGCACCCAGGCAGCCATTCCTATTCACCAGAACTAACCCCCAAGTTCCTGACGTTTTCTCCAAATCCTTTCATTCTTCTTGCTACATTCTATAAAAAGGGGGTATATTCTCTGAAAACATCCCCACCTGCATATGATAGTATAATGTGCACTTCTCCTTTCACTATACCATATGCATTTTCCTGTAATATATCCTATGTTACACTCTGTTACAGTTCCCTGTGTCTTACACTGGTGTTTACATTGTGGTCTACACGCTTATGTTTACTGTCTTCCCCACCCCATTCCATATAAACTAGATTGCTGCCTACTGCTTTAGTGCTGCCTTGTGTATATTGCTGAGGATTACAGTGTCACTGACAGATGTACAGGGTAGCGAGACACTCATTCTGGCTGTGTTATCACCTTTCCACTGTGTTATTAACATCTAAGAAGTACATTACATATAATGGGGATCACAAATCTTGATTTTAACGTTTTACAAATAGAAGGTAAGACTTTATATGGTGATTGTGGTCCAGTAACTTGCGCATCACTACTATAAATTACTGAATACTTATCAATGTTCCACCTGCCTGTGTTATTCACAGATACCATTATATTGGGCATTGAATCTGCGCTACTTTTTCCACATATCTTCACTACAGATTACTTTTGTCTACAGGCCCAGAGTTAGATCTGCTTGTGTTATTCACAGATTGTAGTGTACTGGACATGGTTTGTTCTTTCTGATGTACACAGGGATGCTCACCACTAAGGTAGCTGGAGCGTACATTTAGCACAATGTGTTATTTTAATTCTTTTCATGCGTATTGTTATACAGCAGATATAACACTTGCATTGCTGTATATTCTGTACCTCACAAGCACAGTAATGGATAATAATTTCAGTAACATACTGTGTGGGCTTAGGATGCCATTTTGTCCTGGATATAGTTGTTTACCCTAAAGTATATTCTTGTATATTTTCTATGTGCAGACTAAGTTGTGTGGAAGGTGCCATTAGTATAGAACTGGCCATATGGAACTATGCTGCTGTCATTCTTGACATGCCAGATATATGAATGGAGAGCTGCTGTGCACATTGTATAACTGATCATACACTGAAAAGAGTGTCAGTCATTAGTTAGACATTATCATGGACATGTACTGAGTTTTCCTCTCTATGTTATTTTGAACAACATTCTCATCCTTTGTTAGGGGATATTCTGCACGTTTCACAAAATGTTTGGATTGGGATGTGTTGCCATCTGGATATTGGCTAACTGTTACATGGACCTGCTAGTACCACATTCACATGGTTCTTATTGCACAGTTTATGTTTAATGCAGGAGTGCTTTGTTTAATGCAATGATATGAAGTTGTTCAGATTCTTGCTCAGTGATGTCACTCATGAATACTTCCTATTTCTTTCTCTGTTGTTCTGGGTTTTACATTAAACTTGATGCCTTTACTGTGGAAGGTGGTATGACCAATATATTACATTTTCCATAATTATGCACATATAATGCCTTAGCAGTTTCCATGTCAATGTGATTTGAATAGTTTCCAGTTCCATAAATACTTGTCAAACTCCTAAGATCACTTGTCAGTTCCTCCCAGATATCTGTTCTAGGAAGAGTACATACTTCCCTCTACGAAGCCTGACTTGATACATTTATGAGATACACACAATGAGAAGCATCTTCTGCACCCCTCCCAAGGTGAGGTCACTGTAGGAGGAAACACAGATTTAATTCTTGGCAACACCAGGTGGACAGTGCCCAGTGCTGACACTATTCAGGTCACTGTGTGCTCTCCTAGAGGTAGATGTTTTCACAGCATCGGACATGTTTTGTACTCTCTCCAGTACACAGATCCATATCCAGTTCCTATCTATGAGTATATAAAGTATGTTTGGCTCCCATCGTTGTGGCTGTACTTTGTCATAGGGTAATACCTTGTCCTTCATTAACACACTGTATATTGTAGATGCCTATGTCTGTCACAACACATCCATTTGTCGTAAGTTTTCGTATTGAACATTCCCACTACATACTATTATACTGCTGGAGTCCTCTTCTGTTAGAGTACTCCACTGTGGGTGAGTCCCAAAGATGGCTGTGCAGATGGACACACATTCTCCTGTGTTGTTCCTGTCTCCAACCTAAAAGCATGCCCATTTATTTGTCCTGTACTTCCTTTGTTTCCCACACTATTAGGTATAAGGGGGATATCCACTCTGATGTCCTTTTGAAATGACCTGTAATTGTCATGTTTGTGAATGTTTTCTGATTCACAGCATTAGACGTTTCCATTTTCTGTGTATACCTATGCCGCATTTCTGTTTTGTTACGTAACTTTTATAATCCATATGTATCTGTGTCACTCTGCATAGGTACTGCATATATCTGAATTTCTGTGGTTTTTCCAAGTTACAGACAATTCTTCTGTGTTTTCATTTCTTTGTATTTTTCGTGCAAACACTTCTCTGGTGACAGTGTGATGCATCGTACTTTTGCTGCTTAAATTTATTTGAAAGATTTTTTTACAGTTTCAACTACCGATCTGTTTTATTCTTCGGCACGTCTTCAGTTCTGCAATATACTGGGTTTGCTGCCCAAAGTTTCCATTTATAATGTTACCCTAGCTGTCATTAGTATATAATTACTAATAATTATTATTTCTATTATTTCATTTTTTGTATTATGTATAATTTGTTTTTATGTTTGTATTTCTTTCTGTATATATATATATATATATATATATATACATATATATATATATATATATATATATATATATATATATATATATATATATTTTTATACATTGGGTTGGATCCTGACTGGAATTGTGTATTTTGAATCAGTCTGCGTTCAGTAACAAACTTCATTAAATAAATAAATGCATGCCATTTTATCTGCCTGCATCATTTCTTGGCTGCAGTTAACTAATAACTGTGTTTATTATACTGTTCTATTATATTCTGTCACTTCTCAGTCTTCCCAGTCACTTGAATTAAATACTGTCATCATAAAGTGTTGAAATGTTACTGTGACCTGCAGGTCACAAATGAAAACATCCTTCTGTATCCAATGTATCTGAACTGTGAGCAAAGAAATACCAGTCAAAGTAAGCATTACTACAACTTATGACTTTGTTATTTACCATCACAGAGTCTGATACCGAGTTAGTAGTCAGAATGTTTGTTTACAGCTTCTCACTGCCACATCAGCTCTCTCACCTCCACGTGTGCACAGGCTAATATTTGCATTCCAAATGTAAGCATTTACTATGCTGTGTTGTGTTGTATAACATATACACAGTCATGCAATGACTTTACAAGAACTTTTTCAGTTATGTATGTGCCTGTCTGTTCAGCTACACATATCTGCTCTATGAGTGTGTCTGCAGCTTATTGACCAGTCTGAGTAATTATCAGGGTCACTTCTCAGTGCACTCCTGTGTAATGTTACTGCATCACAATACTCCATTTTTAGGCCTGGGTTATTTTGCCCATGTCTAGAGATGGCTTCATTGAGATCCATCATCATATCTATTAACTTCTTCAGTACATAAACAGACAGCTACTATTCCATGGGGACATTCCTACTTACAGCACCTTGAATAATTCCTTATGCCTCAAATACAGCTCAGAAAAACATTAAATCATGTCTAGTTGTTTCCCATATATAATTCCATTTTTTTTTTGTTTATTTTGATACCAGTAAAGAAATGTGCAAATCAAGTTATTTATATGAATAGCTAGTCTTTTCCTCCTCTGACAGTCCTCTGGGACTATACTGAGATATAATAAAATACCATTAGTGTCACAATTAATGCTTTATGACCTTAGATAGGAAAATACCACTAAACTTCTCTGGAAGATTCTGTCTGTGTTTTTATAATCTTAGTAATAAATAGCAGTTAACAAAAATACAGAAGTAATGTGAAATGTACAATGGATTGTCTGAGTATTGTTCCTTACTAGTGTCCCATCAATTTTAAAACTTCTCGCTCATGTCTCAGCCTCCTTGTTATCAGCCGTGACACTCATTTTTCCTTTGCCTCTTCTATTCTTCCATTGAGGTAAAGAACCATCAATTGACATAGTGAAGAAAGAACAGAGACTGAACAGACGTCCTTGTGATATATACAGCTGGTTACTCTATGCTCTGATAAAGTTTAGTGTGGTTTCTTTTTATCATGATTCATTATAACCCTCATTAAATTATATTATGTGAAATGGAGGTGCACTGCAGTTGGGATTTCCATTTTTTTCTAATGTTGTGCAATCATGCAGTTGGCACATATAAGTAAGGGGGATTTGTGGGGCCAAGTCCTCTATAGACTAGATGCGGGGGTAAACATTTTTATGTGTTTTTGCACTTCTGAGTTGATGCTTTTCAGTGTAAAAAATTGCTGAAATTTTATTTGTTCTGGCATGAGATGAACAAAGATAGGTAAATCATCTCCAGGCACTATTTATCCATGTTTACCATAATTTCCAACCATTGTGATCCATTGTATTCCATTTGTCCTGAAAGCATCAAATGACAGTTTTTTCAACAATGTTCATTCCTTTGCCAGCAACTATTCTGACTTGAATAGGAAGGGTATAATGTACCACCTGTTTTTCTTAGGTTAGTAAATCTGTATAAGCTGTCTGCATCAGTTTGTGTGCATATAAATCTACTGAAGGCCATCATCTTATTGTTAACAAGCAAAGTATATTCACTTATGATTACCAGAATCCTAACATACAGCTCAGTGCACCTAACAGACCTACAAACAACACCCTAAATACCTAAAACACCAACATCCACACCAAGCCAAAATTTTCAACAAACCCCGAAATACTAAAACTACTCCTGTATTATCCAGCACATAATACACAGGGATGTGGCCCTGGAGACTGCAGGTTTGACTAGTAAGTGTGGATTCTGAGCAGCCAGCCTAAGGAACTAGATTGAGCAGTTAAATTGACTCAGTCATCCCAGGAGGTGAGAGATAAGTCAGCCCACTACTCAAGGTGATCTAAGCAGCAGGAAGAGCTAGATAACGTGATTCGGCCTATAAAACAGCAATATAGTATCCTCATAGCTGTTATTTGATATGCCTGTGTGGGGTAACACACACACACACACACACACACACACACACACACACACACACACACACACACACACACACACAACAAGCAAACCAGCTAGCATGTTTCAGACTCTGCTACACAAGGGCATTTGTCATCAGAGAAGGGATGAAATTACCCTACTTACCTGTAAGATGGCCCACCATTGCCCAGTTCATACCACACTATGGTTGTAAGGCCACTGAAATGAAGGAATGGCAGCAAACAGAGTTGTGAGAAAGTAAGAGGGACAGAAAAAGACACAGAAATAATACTTGTACCATAGTGGGCAAAGCTCCCCAACACAAACTAATATATTCTAACCATGAAGTAACAGAACCAGTATAGGACTAGGCAGAACCAGAAGGTGCTTAAAATGCCATAACAAACTACATAGAACTACAAGCTCTTCCACAATATTGAAATAATTATCTAAAAACACTCAGCCTCCAACATGCATTAGTAACCTGTTGAAAAATTAAAATGTATCCCTCCCATTCATGTGTGGTGACTATCAGTTAACATAATCTCAGTTTATGAATTTTAAAATACATCGTGACTTTATCTTCTGTTCTAACCTTTCTGTGCTAGTTCTGTTTTTTCAGCTATATTTCAGTGAAGATGTCATAAAGCAATATCAGCCATATTGAAGACATTCTAATTACCTACCTTAAAAATTATTTCCCCACTTAAAACATGCATTCCATCATGAACATTCAGAGTCTTCAAATCTTTCTGAACTGAATCTGTAGGTTCATGGCACTGACAACATGTCCTGCTAGAATAGGAGCAATTTATGTTGCAGCAGTTAGCATAGATGTAGAGTAGATTATACACTAATTTAGGTAGAAAGGCATTATGGGCTCAGTCTTTCATGATGTTGTGGCAGTAGTTAAGAAAATTGTCAAGGGGCTGTGCTTATCAACAAAACTACATGCAAAAATAACACAATTTGTATCAAAATCTGAATAATTTGTCATTGTATATGCTGAGCAGGTTGCACCCATCTCTAAGGATTTGTTATTTACCTTTGTTATAGAAAGTGCAGCAGTACACATTAAGGATGAACCATAGCTGTAGGTTTGAGACGAGGGGTTCTGCAGACCTGTAGGATGGAAATAATCTAAGTTTTACTGTGATTGTTAAGACTTGTGCTATACTTACTTGTTTATTTACTGACATCGATTGATTGATTTAAATTTGTTTTCTGTGTATACCACTGACTGATTCATCTAAAACATTTTCAGGCTAGCTAGACAAGTATAAATATTTGAATGCTTGGCAAACATAAAGGTAATACAGTACTTAAAATGAAGAAACATTACTTAATATTTGAACTTTTTGACAAAAAAAGTTATATAACCTATATAAAAACAGACAAGAAGTTCTTCATGAAGATTCACAAGACAGAAATTTGTACAATCACAGAGTTGAGAAATCAAGTCTATATGTTTGTAGCTGGGAATGTGATTCTGTGTTCTATATGGTAACATAGACTAGCTAAAACTATCTATAGCCAGCCTGTCTCTCACCATCAACCTACCTGGCTATCATCAGCTACTTACTAACACCTACTAGATTCAATAAAAACAATAATAGTAGCTCCACTCTTGACTGGATCCTAACAACTGACCCTAACCTGTATCAAAACCCTACTACCCTACCAGACTCCCCTAAGTGACCACCTTCCTATCCGAGTTCTTAGGCGCACTGTTCACATACCTAAATAACATCTCTATAAAGATTGTTGCAATCTCTCTGCATTTAACAGTGAGACCTTTAATCAAATGCTAAACTCTATAGATTGGTCAATTCTGAAACACATCCTTTTACATGATGCTGTCCTTTGTTTCAATCACACTTTTCTCTCCATCCTTGACTCCTTAGCACCTCTCAGATAAGTAAAAATCAAAACAACTCACACCCCCTGGCTCTCAAAAGATACACTCACTCTTATGAAAAAGGAGACAGTACCTGGAAACAATGGAATAAAACTAAATCATCTTCTCTTCTTCAAACCTATAAACAACTATGTAATCTGGCTAAAAAACACATCAATATAGATAAGAAAAAATTCTACTCCAATGCCCAACTCACTCATAGGTCTAACCCAAAAAAATTCTCGTACTCTATTAATAAGATCCTGCATCCAGGCAACCCTTCTACCCCCAATTTCTACCCCAATAACACCCCGAAATTGGCACTCTTCTAAATTCATACCTCATTGACTCTATTCACAAACTCACCCAAAATGGTCAGAACAATAAACACACACCCCTCACTTCACATTTCACCAATACTCCCTCTTTCACACTTGATCCCATCCCAACATCTTACATCAAATTTCTCCTACGTAAGCTGAAGCTATGCTCCCCCTCTTTCTGACAACCTTCCTCTCCTCTTTCTTAAATTAGCCGCTCACTCAATAGCCTACCCCGTCTCTATCCTGATCAACAGATTATTCAAGATTCCACCATCCCAGATATATGGAAATAATTTTTTATCACTCCATTGCACAAGGGAGGCAACAACAATGAACCATCCAACTACAAAACTATTTCTATCCTCTCTCTGCTATGTAAACTCCTTGAAAAGTCCATTCACAGACAGCTTCATTAGTACTTTCTAGATAACAACCTCCTAACCCCTATGCAACATGGCTTCAGACCCCATCATAGTACATCAACTGCCCTACTGTTCTTAATCAAACCATTGCCAAAACCATGGACAAAAATGTACTGGTTTCTTGTCTCTTTCTTGACCTTTCTAAAGCAATAGATACAGTATCACACTCCAAACATCTCAATAAATTATCACAACTCAGCTTATTTCCCACTACTATTAAATGTTTCACTAGCTATCTCATTAATAGAAAACAATCAGTAAGATGGCAGGCTACCTGCTCCCCTTAGTTACCAATCCAAACTGGGGTGCCCCAAGGCTCAATTTCTGGCCCTCTGCTCTTTAATATTTTCACAAACCAACTGCATACTTCCTGTACAGCATCCTCCCTGACACAATATGCGAACAGCTCTACCGTTTTACCTGTTCTGGCAGTTTCTCTAGCCTCCACTCTTCTACTCAGCATAGCTTCCTATCTATAGAAAAATGGCTAACCAGCAACCAACTAATTCTAAATCCCAAAATGCAAACCTACTACTCTTTTTTCCAAAAACCCTCTCTACTCTCAAAACAACCTTCACCATTTCTTCTCTCGACAATACCATCATACAGCTTGACCCACATACTAAACTTCTTGGTGTTATTAATCGATGATACCCATATTCAGCACTGTATCAAAAAGCCCAATCAAAAAGTTAGCCTACTCTACAGACATAAAAAATACCTAGCCCCTGACTCTAGGCAGAAACTAGCTCAGGCCTTTCTCTTTCCATGTCTACTTTATGCCTCCCCCATCTTTTCACATCTACAATCTACCCTTTTGGCTAAACTCTGTCAATCATAGTATAGTGTTACAAGATTTGCTAGTAACAAACCCTACAAATCTCATCACTGCCATGCACTAAAACAATTCCTGTGGCTTGACATCTCCCAACACCCGCTTCACTCCCAGCTGCAAACATT
Source organism: Protopterus annectens (assembly GCF_019279795.1). Taxonomy (NCBI): domain Eukaryota; kingdom Metazoa; phylum Chordata; order Ceratodontiformes; family Protopteridae; genus Protopterus; species Protopterus annectens. The sequence goes on along the minus strand of NC_056745.1, from coordinate 391,404,551 downwards.
TCATACTCTACTCTTAAAACCCCATTTCCTGTCCTGCTTTATCCTCACTAATATCACATTATATCCCTCCCAGAACTCTCCACAGCTCTGACCAGTTCCTTCTGGACACCTATAAACCAAACAAAAACATTAGTAAACTTCTTTACAAATATAGTATTTCTCATGCATGGAACAAACTCCCCTTTAACATCTGAATCATTTCTAACTTAAATCTCTTTAAATCTGAACATAAAATGTTTCTCTTAAATGTCAACACCTGTCACTGGAATGATCTCACTTAGATCCCACCTTACCACCTTACTACTTCTCATACTTTTAACACCCACCTATCACAAGTGTCCTCTCTCCCATTTACAACTTTTTCTATTTTTGTTGAGTAAAAAAAAATTCAAACTTTTGTACTGCATGTTATACACATTATTATGTTTATGTAAACTTCATTCTCAGGTCTTCTGTAAATTTCTAATGTTCTTATGTAAAGCACATTATTGTAATGTTTGCATATAACTTCATTGTCAGATGTTTTTCTTTTTTGTAACTTTGTAATAACTGTCTGGAGCTTTTCTCCTCCACTAAAAATGGGCCACTGGTTCAGTTGGACTAAGCCAGTAGTTAACAAATGACAAATAAAATAAATAAATATGTTTCTATACATACCTGATAAAAAAATAGATCAATATAGCTTTCCAAAGTATTTGAAAGCACTACTTTGGAGAAACTATATACTGTATTTACAAAACAGCAATTCTGTAAACAAAATGGAAAAAAGAAGGTTGGGGTTTTGGGTGAATTTGAGAAAAAATGGTAGTTAGGAATTTGAGAAAAAGATAAGCCGGTTAGTGGATGTATGGTGAATTTGAGGGAATGCGTTATACAATTTAGCTATGTGCTATATTTAAGTAATGCATTTAAAGAAATGACAGATTGTGGAAGCTGTTTGGGAAGGCTGAAGCTATGTAATATTTTTGTTATGAAGTGTGGATACACTTTGCATTTACAATTACAACATGAATGTACTACCCAACTTGTTTTTTAGGGTGGACAGAAGATATTCTCAAAGTTTTGGGGCAATAAACAGAAGCTGTGATGTCTTGCCCATGGCATCTGGCATAGGGGTCCTGAGGGGGAATTGGTCTAAGCTGATAGTCTGAGGATCTGGGTAAGAGGAGGCCAGTGATGAAGGGGAAGGACTCAATTTTTAATACTCTGAAATTAAGGATGTCTAGTAAACAATAGGATTTTTATTTTACAAGTAGACATTTTGCTTTACAAGGGCAAGGATGGGAGGTTAGCATAATGGTTAAGGTGTTTACCTTACAGACACAAGGTGCAGGGTTTGATTCTCACATGGGGCAATTGGCTAGGCTTAAAATGGTGCACAAGGGCACTTAGCCTAGTACTAATCTATGAACCTATAATGCAGCGGTGTCCTCTTTTGGAGGATAGAGTAATATATCTACAAATGTGATTGATAATTGTTTGTAGGTTTGATAGGTTTAGCTATGACTCTGTGGCAGTAATAGATGGGTATATTCTAGTTGTGCAAGGAGAATATCTTTTCAATTGCATGCATTTCCAGGCACAGAAAGTGGAAAACAATTGTTGACCAAAAAGTAGTCTATTAATTGTGGCCTGTTACAGTAATATGATGCTGAACATCTAAATCTTGTTCAAGACATGCACTTAGATATAAAAAAAGGCTTATATTTTCTAGTTTGTCATCAGTGGTGGCTTGGATGAATCACTTTCAACCACAGATTACCTAAGTATCCATTCATTATAGCCACTTTATTGACTATATACCATTCATGTGTATGATCGCAATCAAATAAAAAAATAGTCTCCGTAATGCATTTTAGCTTGCTTTACTTAAACATACTAGTCATGCAAACCAGATGAACAACAATTTAAAATAACAACTGGGTCAGTCACTTCTGTTCACAGATTGTTTCAGTACCTACACAATATAAACAATTTTTGATTGTGTACATCTCAGATCAATAACAGTTTTAAAATGGTAGCTAGGGTGAATCACTTTCATCTGCAGACTGCTTCAGTACCCCACTTATCATAGCCACTTTACTGACTGTATACCTCAGATGCATAATTGTGATCAAATAAAAATAATAGTCAAACTAATGAATTTGAGCTTGTTTTATACAAACACACATTAGACCTGCCAAGCCAGATCAATGTTTAAAATGACTGTTGGGATAAATGATTTTCATCCACAGACTGCCTCCATGCCTACTACTTGCAGCCACTTAAAACTCAAAAGTCTGGTTGAGATCATGTGAATGAATAAATGCATAAATAATGGTCAGAGTAATGAATTTCAGCCCACTGTTGTCAGATGAATACAGTGCAAACTGTTATGTGTCTTCATCCACAGACAAACACACATGCAAGCACACACCCACACACACACACACATGCACACCCACCGGTTATAGCCACTTTGATGACTGCATGCATCTTGGATATCTGAATGTGGTCAAATGAAATATCCAAATAATGCCAAGTAGTTATGTATTTCACTTCTTTGCCACTAGATAATACAATGCAACCTACTGCAATTCCACACACACATAAATGCCCATAAATTACACCATCACAGATATGCCCATCAGTTATAGCCACTTTATTGCCTCTGTAGATCTTAGATGCCTGATTGCGATCAAATGAATGAATAATTACAAAATTAATGGTCAAAGGAATGTATTTCAAATAACTGGTATCAGATGTTTACAGTATAATGGTGTAAACCACTGCAACCACCCCCTAACCACACACATACATACACACACACACACACACACACACACACACACACACACACACACACACACACACACACACACACACACACACGTGCACACCAAATACTGCCACCTTATTGATTCTGTATGCCTCAGGTGTCTGTGATCAAATGAATTAATAAATGCAAAATAAATGGCCACTGTAATTTATTTCACCTATTAAAAACATAGAGTTTTATCTTGTAACAAAGTTGTTGTTGTTGTTTGTCTTTCGGCTTTTCCCGGTTAGGGGTTGCCACAGCGGAACTCCGGTCCACTAATGATTGGCAGTAGATTTTCACGAACGCCGAGGTGCCAGCTCGACATTCAACCTTCAATAAAGGCACGCCCATTTATGCATGTCTTTCAAATGCCCACCCAACCACGGGGAGGACATGTAGACTCCACACAGAAACAAAGTAATGACTTAAAATGAATGCTTGCGGTCCAGTCTGCTTATCTATAACTAACTAACTAACCAAGCAAAGAAAGAAAGAAACAACCAAATAAATATATAGAATATGTTCCATTAGCTCATTTGCTTTCTGATGTATTCATGACTCTCAACTCCTTGCTTCAAGAATCAAGGCAAGCTGCTTATACTGTTAAAGACCAGAAAGTGACTACTCATAAATTACTTTCATAATCACAAAGGTCAAAACATATCTGCATCATACACTGCAATTGCTCATACTGAAAACATTTTTTTGCAGTGCAACAAGCCCCCCCCCCCCCTCCAGCACCACTCCACTGGGGATGAAACCCTGCTAAAACTTTAAAAAATACATATATAGGTAGAGTTTAACAGGTATATACTAGAAAAACAACAACAAGGGCCTTTTTAAGCCTAGCCATGCATCCCAAATGTAATCAAAAAGAAGTTTAGTCCCCTGGAGGCTATTTTTAGGGTATGTATAAGCTAGGGCATGCATGAGCAAACCCTTCTAGGCTGCCTTTACCCATCAGAGACACAGATGTCAGACCAGGGGTGAAGTTCTGATTTCCTAGCCATTGGTCCAGGTTATGCTTGAATAGGGTCAGGGAAGAACTCAGATTCACATGGATGCGAACCCTGTTCCAAACAATGGGTATTCTTTGGGACACATATCTGTCCTTCCAACATGCCCTATTTATGTTGCAAGCAAGGTTTAAGTCCCTGGATTGGGTAGTTCTGATGCTGTTTGTTCTGCAGATTTGCTAGAGATTCATCAGAGTGGGATCCTGGGATGCACTGTATGCTTGACATAGGACTTTGAGTCAATCTACATATGACATGCTGTTAACACCCTGTATTCTTTTTGTGAGCAACCTCTGTTCCTCTATCAACTCCATAGTTACACAATATTGGGAAAAGGAGAAACCTCCCAAAACAGTGTAGCACTGTCTTGAGTAATCACAATATTTCCTTCAAGAACAAAGTGATTTCTGAGCAACTATGAATTGAGAAAGCATGAGACAGTTTAGATAAACCATAATAAATGAGGCACAAAGGTCCCATATAAGGATCCCTTTTCAAATACTGACAATGTTGAACTTTAAAACACCTCACAAAATCACAAAATAAGAGAAGTTGAAATAAGGTATATTTTCTGAAAATCTAAAAAGTATGTGATTAATGAATGTTATTTTTTTTACTTTAATCCACCTCCTTTTCTAAAAAAGTACCAGTTTTAGGATAGACCAAAAAAAAATTCTTCTGAAATCAGAGATGTCCCTGAAATTCTGGTGTTATTTTTTCTTAACATTCTTGACTAGTCACAATAAATGCTACCATGTATAACACTTTATATATTTTGGTTTATTAATCTTTGACAACAAGCTCTGCTTCAAAGATACTGTGTTAATTTGTGCTAAACTCACCAAGACCTACCTAAGTTTATTTCACCCCAGAGGTCCTCACCCTGGAAGGCACCAGCACCATGCAACATGTCACTGATTGTGTCTTTCTTTTCTCTGCCGCTGCCATCCAGTATTCCATCGACCCCCCCTCTTTACTGTGTCTCTTATCGTTTGCCATCTTTTCTTATTGCTGTCTGTAGTACACTTACTTGCTGTTCCAACAACTATTAGACATGACAGACTTCCAGAGTTATTTCCCATGCCTGCTTTTCAGAATTACCGTCTCATGCTAAATGTATTTATTTCTTAAATACCATGTTAAAAAGGTGACCATATGAAAGTTACCAACAACATCCCTTCTTTTAGGTGCTGTGTACTGATTTTACTGGGAGCAATAAGAAAATCAACTTTAGTTATCCACTGCATAAAATATGAAGTGACTGCACATTTACAGTCTGAGACAGAATGAATCCTAGTATCCTACATCTACAAACAGAATACTAGCTCAGCAAAAAATTATATTCCTGTCTTGCCACTGACATCCTTTCTCTGTATATCTAGCAACACCTCCACCTGATGCTGTAGTTATAGAGGATTTGCCTCTTGTACCTCAATCATCTCAACATGTAACCTACCCTTTCTGTTCACCTTTGCTGGCTCTTTATATTTGCAGTTAATTTTGTAAACAAATGATATAACCTTAGATAAAGTCTGAGTATGTATGTAATTAATTGACTTAATTGTTTTATTGGCTGTTTTTTTCATTTATAATATATAAATGGCGTCTCAGTGTTTTAAAACTTGTCTGAAGAAGTGCATCCATTGGTGAGCATGAAAGCGCTAACAAGAAATAAGTAAAGAAGTTTATTTTAACAACGACTAGCGTTATTTGTTGCTACCATTTTTGTTCTTAGTTTCTGAATCACATCAGTAATATGACAACTATGCTGAAACTTCTTGAAAATTAAATGTTTTTAGAGATGCATTTTGCTCAAGGGCATGATAAATAAAATGGTTAATGAAGTAGTTGCAGTGGGAATGGCTTTAAAGCAGACAGTTCATTCAGACCTGTCTAACTGCTGCAACACAATAATGTATAAATTCAGAATATAGTTTTTCTAAAGCTACAAGTCATTTTTATCCCTGATGTGGAACAAAATAATCCTGTTCCCACAAAACCAAACAGTGAAATAGAGTTTTGCTTCACAGTTATATAAACCTCCTGTATGTGCACTGCTTCTTTGTGTTCTTGTGATGGATAAATGCTCATATTCATTGGCACCACATTGCCTTGCCCTTTCTACTCTAATGGCCTTGGATGGAGTCAGCCAATTTCCTTAAGCATCTAATAAAACTAAGAGTTATGCTTTGCCACTTTATTCCTGATTATATTAAAAACCTGCAGATATGTTCAGAACAATTTAAACAAATCATAAGCCAATACTGAACCACAGAACCTAATCAGCTCATTGGCATCAGATGCCTATAATGAAATGGTGAAACTCATTGCAACCTCCTTGCCCTATGCACATACACACACACATCTCTCTCTCTCTATATATATATACATATATATATATATAGAGAGAGAGAGAGAAAGAGAGAGAGAGACACATGATTACCAAAGCAATAAGCGAACACTCAAAAGAGTGTTAAAAAAGATTGATATTTTTTAGACTGAAAAAAATAAATAAATACTGAAAGAAAAAAACTGCTCCACTGCTAATTATATAGACAAACTCCAAGGTAGCACTACAGGGGGAAAGGGCAAATTCCCAGATCCCACTGTACAAAAATCTGACATGCAGAGCTCTCAGCAGGCAGAAAAACAAAAAAAGAGTCATCTCTTTTCTAAGCATTCACTCTTAGCTATTACACCAATATGTGTGTGTGTGTGTGTGTGTGTGTGTGTGTGTGTGTGTGTGTGTGTGTGTGTGTGTGTGCATATGTATATATACAGTATATATATATATATATATATATATATATATTGTATATATACATATGCGCTCGCACGCACACACGCACACACACACACACACACACACACACACACACATATTGGTGTATATACTGTATATATATATATATATATATATATATATATATATATATATATATACATACGCGCGCGCGCGCACACACACACACACATTCATACATATATACACTGTATCAAAACTATATCTATTTACCATCCTATAGGCTGTCTGGCTCACAGGCAGAGTGCTATTTAATTTAAAATATATATATTTATTTAATAAAAAAAAACGATGGCAAGGCTAGACACCTGGTGATGTGAACATTGACCCTTCATGTGGCTACCTGAGTTCATGTGTAAAAATGGGAAAAAGGCATTATGGATGGATGGCTGGATGGATGAATCTATTTAATTAAAAAATGTTTTTTCTCCATGCATGAGGTTGTAGAATCCCATTTCTCATCTACAAGAACTTTCAATGCTGATTCAGGAGGCCCCAGGCACTAGTCACCAGATGTGGCCTGAACCAAAAGGAAAGACTGCTCACTGCTTTATCTACCATCCAAACAGCCTCCACTGAAGCATTGTTTCCACTCCCCTAACTTGTCAATTGGCTTTGTAATAAGGCATAATTGTCAATCGGCTTTGTAATAAGGCATAATTGTTGCCATTTAAAAAAATGCCAGCTGAATCATCTGACTTTTTTTTTCCTTTATACATACTGGAACTCAACACATGCCTGAGTGCTAAAAAAAGAAATTCAATTATTTTTACGGAAAAAATTACAGCAAATAAAAGATGCTGCTTTTTTATCTGGGAGGGCTACAGTCATGCAATGCAGTTATATGAGGCATCATTGCATGTCATGGTTATTACACAGAGGTAGTGATAAGAATTTATGGTAGGTTCCAAATATCGCGCGTGTGTGTGCGCGCACGTGTGTGTGTGTGTGTGTGTGTGTGTGTGTGTGTGTGTGTGCGTGCGTGCGTGTGTGTGTGTGTGTGTGTGTGTGTGTGTGTGTGTGTGTGTCTGTGTGCGTGTGTAAGAGAGAGAGAGTGTGTGTTTGCTTAGCAAAGGGAGAATTTTCTGTAGCCAACTAGAAAAGTATGTACAGGTCATTTTCTAGTTCTTTTTAACAGACATTTAAATAATATACCATTGAGTATTGGATGAGTGTCAGTTATGGAAGTCTTTTAATTAAGACAGAGAGAAGTGCGCTTAGCTGGTGGTAAATTGCACCACCTTCACTGAGCAGAGTGACCTAGCAAATCGGCTGACTGATAAATCCAGCTCTAACTTCAATCTCCCACACTCTCTTCCTGTCTCCCCATGAAATCCCTACTAGCATAACCCTCCTCTAACTACTAGAAGAGAGCAGGTTATAGCGGTTTTCACTAAGGCCAAAAACACAGCCTCAATGGGTCCAGACAATATTATGGGTTGCCTCCTAAATAGTTTGAAACATGACCTATCAGGACCACTTCAGTCATTTTTCAACTACAGCCTCAAAATAGGCTATATATCACATGAATGGAGGATTGCAATGGCTATCCCTCTTCACAAGGGTGGACCATCAATTGACCCAAGAAACTACAGACCTCTTAGTTTGACTAGTCTAATATGCAAAGCCATGGAACAAATTATTGTGGAAATGATCAACAAAGACACTGGCAACCTACAGACATTGGACTCATCCCAGTTTGGTTCTCTCAAAGGAAGGTCATGCCTACTTAACCCGGTAGACTTCTTTGAGAGGGTCACCAAGGCAATGGATGAGGGGAAAACAGTACAAACCACTTACCTAGATCTGGCTAAGGCATTTGGTACGACACCCTACTCAGATAATGTTGACAAACTCACCAAATTAGGCATAAACCCCTACATAATTCACTGGATTGCCATCTAGCTCACAGATAGGACCCAAGAAGTCAGGATTGGTGAGACCATTTTCACCAAGAGACCGGTCAATAGCGAAGTACATCAGGGTTCAGTGTTGGGCCTGCTCCTGTTTGGCGTCTACTTCTCAGAGCTCAAGGCTAATGTCAAGGTCCTCTGGCTCACCAAGTTTGCAAACAACTGCAAACTGGAAGCAATCACAGATCCCCCCACCATGATACTAACATCCTGCAAGATGGTCTAACACAAACAAATGAATGGTGCCAAAGCCACATATTAAACCTCAATGCCAATAAGAGCATTATAGTACCATTTGGGAAAAAGTCCAGCCGGGTTAGTTACTCTAGCGATAAGACATCCCTAAGAGTTGACACAGTAGTTCTGGGAACATATGTAGACAGTAATCTGGTCTTTGAATAACACATAGCTAAGGTGTACAAAAATTATTTTATATCTCCCAAGTTATAAGTAAGAATATAGCACCCAGGTCCAAGAAAGTTATAGTACCATTTTACTCAGCCCTTTGCTGACCCATTATGGAGTACAATGTCTCCTTTGGCATGTACCTGATCAAGAATATGCAACAGTTGGAATGCCCACAGTGATTCCTCACCAAGAGAATCCAGGTATTAACACATTTTCCTACACAAATAACCTTAAAGTCCTATTTCTGTACTCAGTCTTCCACAGGTTACTGAGAGGTGACCTATTCATGGCATGTAAGGCTTCCTCAGATCCAGCACTGATGAGAAATAAATAGCACCAAAAACACTAGATCCAAGGATTTAAACTTTGATTACAATATAAATAGAACTCGAGGGTGAGACACATATGTGTGTCATAGGATCCCCACATTCTGGAGTAGGGTCCCCATCCATGTGAAGCAGTGTCATTCTTTAGCCCTAGTCAAATATAACCTTGATCTTTGGATAGGAAGTGGAAAATGCACCCCCAGTCTGAACCCCATGTGTCTGCCAGACAAAGGCCAATAGTTAATATTGTCTAATTAAAATACCCCCTCCACTAAACCTTTAACAACCTTTTAAGTAACATACCCCTCAAAATCTACACCCATGATATATGGGGACACAATTGGGTTGGGTTGCATTGCACAGCTAGGAATATAAAGACCCTTTTGGTTGTTAGCCCAGTAAGATCCCTTGAACATCCCAATTAATTCAAAACCGCTACAAAAAATACCTTCATGAAAAATGGACTTGCCAGTGTAATTAACCCCCGTAAACACTCCCCTATAACCTTCTACTTCTCTTCTCTCTTCCTTCCCTTCAGTAAGCAAACTTACTATCTTATCTTCTCATCTTGGTACATCACTGTACAAACATAACTAGTAAAATATTTCAGCTATGTAACTATTGCACTATTATGTTTATAATATGTAATTATGACTGTATACCTCTGATGAATGTATTTCTACGTATTTCACTTGCCACAGTTGAATGTATGACACTGTAATGCAATAATGTGTGGTACTGATGAATGTAATGTGTGGCACTATAATGCAGTAATCTGTGGTACTGATAAATGTATTTCTATATGTATTCAATATGTAAAATTTCTATTTTCTGTTGGAGCTTTTCTCCTCGGGCCTCCGCTGAAAATGGGAATTTGTAGTCCAGTCGGACAAACCCGGTCAACAAATACAAAATAAATAATAAATAAATAAATATACCTATGATCTTATGAAGTGATGATAGAAAATATGTTTGGGGCACAACTTTTAAGAGAGGATCCCTTGTTGACATTTTTCTACCCAGTTTTACAGAAAAGATTCTATTAGACTTAAAATCTGTGAAAAATCTTTGAACTGGTCAGGATTTTTGTGTTTATTCCTAAATAAGTGAGGGCTGGTTATGTTATGATCAGCCATGTCAAATTCTTTTAAGGTCTATGTAGATAGAGCTTGTTGTATTCCTTTTATTGTCATTGAGACTATCACCAGTGGGTCTATATCATATGAGCGAATTGCACAAATTGCAAACACTAATAATATCGAACGTACCAGACCTCGAATTGCTTTTTCTGAGATTGCGGTACAGTGAAGAATGGGATATTCGCCCTTTCCTCACTGTAGTGCAATCTCAGAGTTGGAATATATATTTAGCAGGGGGGGGGGGTGCAGCCTCCCACAATAGGAAGTTCGAGGTCTGATATGTTCGATATTATGAGCATTTGCAATTTGTGAGATTTGCTCGATACAGACCCTCAACAGTTAAGATATGCATTGCTAGTATTGTACCTCTGCACATTTAAAAACCATGATGATAGGGGAACAGCATGTTATATTTTTGCACATAGGCAAGCAATTATGCATAAAATATTTTTTCAGAAAGTTTTGTGAGTGTTGGTAGGATGGAAATGGGCTTGAAATCACTGGCAAAGGAGGGTTTAGGAATTTGTGAGAGGGGTTATTTATGGCTTACTTACATACAGGCTGCAAAGCTGCAGTGTGATTTGAAGTGAGATGAACTATTGAGAAATCGACTGACTTTGCTTAGGATACTTGGAGTATATTGCAGTTGGGAGAGGATACCACAGTCATGAGTGGGAGGCTGTATTGCAGCATTGCCAGAAATGCACTTTTTGTGATGGTACTTATTGCTTTGAGTGGAAGATCTTTCAGCTGGTATGTAGGAGTCCCTTTTGTGTAGATGTTGCATAAGTGAGATGTGAGATGAGTACAAGATGTGGATCAAGGTAGAAGCCTAGCTCTGTACAGAATGTAAGGTATTTTATAATTATGAGGATGATGTTATAGATTGACAGAATGTAAGTTACTTCATAATAATGATGATGATGTCAAAGATCAGTCCAGTTTTTGGGGAGTTGGTATATGCATTTATCCGTAGCAAACATAATGACTTCAGTTTTCTTGACATTTAGTGTTAAATGCAAGAAACCGAGCCAGCAGTAAACAGTCTTCATCTAACCCAAGAGTGGGCTTAATGCAGGAAAGGTAAGAAGCTGAAGTCCAGAGAAGTGAATTGTGAGGACACATCTTATTTTAGAATTTTGACAGTAGGAAAAGAAGAGTAATGGAATGATATGTGGTTAGAAGAAGAGGAATTCCCCTATGTTTGAGAGGGGTATTATTATGGATGCCTTTCCAAATGTGAGGGAATGTGCCATTGACTAATGATAGTAGATATCTAAATCCATTCTTGTCTCTTCAAAGCATAACTTGGAGATTGTACCACCGATACGCATATTCCATACACACATGCTATTTAATGTAAATTATGTTGTATTTGTTTTTTTCTACATAAAATGCTTAGACAATAAATATTTTAATATATTTACTAAGTAAATAATAAACTGAATGGTAGTTGTCACTTTCTAGCTTTCATTTTAAAAGTGTATGTAGAGTCTCTCACCAGGTCTGTAGCTGGGTCACATGACCTTTTTAACAGCTGAAAGTTAAGGGAGAGAGTAGATCTGGACAGTTATCAACCAGAAGATCTTGACCTCTGCTTGCTAAACTGCATTGTCAAAAATATATGTGACCTGGATCTCAAAGACTGAAATCCAGGTTGCTCATCACCACCACTGTCACTCCTTCTCTGGATCATGGAGAAGGTGCCTGTCTCAGTGGTATTCAAGTTCTATACAACCAGGTCCCCAAACAACTGATTACCTCTGTGCATACTGCTCCACACACTTTCAGCTCATTTCACCAAGCCTTATTAGGGAAGGTTCCCACTAGAATGTATGAGACTCTCATATCCACATCACAGTCAACCAATCATAGGTTACACTGTACTACATTTAAACCAAATAACAATCATTGCATAACTCCAACAGCAGCAGCATTATACATACTTGAAAAATCTTAGAAGGAGGAAAGTAAACCTGTCTTTAGATAAACAGGTATACTGCTCTTGTGAGTACTGCACGCAACTACACTATATCACTTTATGCATCCCTATTTCTTCAAAGCATAACCGTTAGGTACAGTAACAAGCAACACATGCACAGATATGTGGAGGAACCATACAGCATCCTTGAAAAACTGGATCTCTAACAGTAATGTTCTGAGAATTTATGGATAATGGACGACAAAATTACCTCACAAATACCTCCATGTGAGCCTCCTCCCCTTCCTGAAGGCACAGAACCGCTAGTGAAATAAGCACTAGCAGGGCTCTTTAACAGTCTTTTCATATCACCATAAAAGAAAGAATTACTCCATCAAGTCATCTGAAAATAGTCTGTTTTATTATTCCTAAACTTATGGGTTCAAATGAATGAAAATGTTGATATAATTTTGTTTTAAGTTTTGTCCTTTCAATAAAGGTTTTTAACTATCTGCTTGGGTCCATATGAAAAATCAGCATTTCAGCAACATTCTATGGTTTATTGTAAAAAGAGGGAAGATAGTTCTTTTATTCAGTGCAATCTGAATTTAAACATTCCCTCCAGTAGAGCTCTTTTGAGTGTGTACCTTTAACCCCTAGTGGGCGTGGCTTCAGCATTTAAAAATTTAAGTTATCACCTTACATTTTTAACAAATACCCATTGACAGAGGTCATATATCAATACAATTGTGTTTGCTATCATGTATGCTTCAAGATAAAATTTTCCAATACCTTGTATGTAACATGGTTTTGGAATTATTAATGCAAATATGAACAGGCAATATTTGACGCCTAGAGGAGCAGTAGGGTGTAACTGCAGAAACGCCTGGAGACGTCACTCAGCTGTAATGAGTTAAAACATGAAAAAGGGTCTGCAGCCAAGTCTTTCCAACCCTCCTTGAATATGGTTTAAAGAAGAGAACACACCAATGCCTGCCACTCTGACATTGTCTTGATTGATATAACAGCTACCTGAAAAAAACAGTTCTCTATGACAGGAACTTTAGGATGACAAGTTAAAAGGAAAATGTATTCAATCTCTCTAAAACAAAATTTATTTCCCACTCAGAAGTACTAGTCTCTTATGAAGCTAAGACGTACAATCACTCTTTGGAATGGAATGATTTAAGTATAACAAGAGAAGCTACAGCTAGTCCACAAAGAAACAGTGTTGATAAAGTTAAATCAACTAATTTCATCTTATTTCTTTAATGAATACCTACATTCTAATTACCACTGATATATATTAATGATGATTACGTCAAATGCAATGCCTCACTTTGCTGATGAATTTTTAACCACTATTTCTTAACAGACATTTCTTATTATTACTTCTGCTCCTACTAAATACCCACTCTGTTACCTGAAACTTGTAAGCAACTCACTAATGTAGTCTATATTCCATTATGTTTTTGGCAGTCAAGGCTCTAGGTTACTAATTTGAGACTATGAAAAGAATTAAAACCGAATATCACTTTGTAACTAGAGACATCTGGGAGCTCTTCCATAAGATCTCATCTCAACCATAAAGGTCTATAAGTGTAAGGATACTCTCAAAATTTTAAACATATAGAGGTGTATATAGTTGATAAAAATGGCTGCAATGAGTGGATACTGAGGCAGTTTGTGAATGAATGTGCATTATCCCACCTGTTACTCTGATTCACCATATTTGTGTGGACTTTACTGCTGCCTGTCTTACTTTAAGCTCTAAGGAAGTAATAATTACTTCTACCTTTTTGAGCTAATAGATCCTCATTTGCTTCACCTTTCTGGTTAAGTTACAATAATTCTTCACTTTGCCCTTCAATACAGCTCAAATAATGCCTATTCTAAAAATAAAAATCACATAAGGTAGCAACATATGCACCATCTCTATTTTCTTATACTTACATCTCTGTTTACAAATTCTTACTAATTACTGTCACTGTTACAGTGTACTAAAAAAACTTATTTTAGCTTCTGTCTGCAAAACGGGCAGTTGGCACCTCTCTTTTCCTCTACATCTAAAAGTAGCCTTTCATGGCAGCAAAGACAATTCCATCTCTCCTCTACAATACTTTATAAGTAGACTTTGATGGCAGCAAAGACTACCTCTCCTACAGTGGCAGCTGGTGACCTCAAAGCAAGGAATGAGGGCTGCAGGAAGCAACGTATTCGGTGGAGCTAACTGGAATGGAGTGGGGCCCTATAACAACAGGTCAATAACCATCACAGATCATTTATGTTCATTCACAGACTGACTCAGTACACACTTATTATAGCCATTTTACCAACTACATACATCTGACATGACTGACTACAGACAACAAGACAAACCTTAGGTGAAATGGAACCCTAGAAAAAGAAATCCTTGCCCCCCTCTTCATTGCACACTAGTCTCTCCCATAGACCTTCAAAGTGCCAAGTACCCCCTCCCCTTTTTTCCCCTTATCTTGGCCTTCACATAGTCTGGATAGATTACTTCTTTTTTTGTTTTTTTTTTTGTTTTGTTTTTAAATACTTTGTCTTACTTTTTAGCTTCCCCTCATGCTTTTATCTCAGCTGCTGACCAAGGCCCCACTGTAATGTCTGGAGGAAGTAATTGAAATAAGTCAGGGCTCTGGAGACCACTAGACCCCCAGAAGTCATAGGGTTCTAGATATCCTGAGATGCATCTTTGAGTTTTTTAACAACCTTTTGATCTAATGACGGCCTGAACAGAAAGTCAGTAAGCAAAGAACCTGAGATTTATTTTGGTTATCAAGGAAAAAATAATTTGGTTATATAACTTAATGTTTAACGCTAACAAAATAGTATTTCCCCAATATAAAAAGAACAGATGCTTACAATGATATACAAGTTCCATCTGTGAATACTGCATGCCCTCCTACCCCTCAAAAAATAGTTACCTAATGTGTACCCCTCGAGCATTAGTTTTCTGGATTGTGCTGTAAAAGCACAAATGGCCAGAGGCATATTTTATAGAGCAGAGGATCTGGGAGAAAAAAAAAAACAAAGCATATGGTGAAGCCCACAAAGAAACATAGAGTGCATGCAGACTCTCCACAGAAGGACCCACAGCCAAAATCTCAACCAGTGAACCAAGTGCTGTAAGATGGCAGCACTACTAGATGCAACACTCTACCAATGATCATTTACTATCACAAACATCCTGCCCAGACAACCATATGATACAGCCACTTATTGTGTACAATGCTGATGTTATACTGTGATGGGAAGTGAAAAAATTATAGCCGTTTGCTACTTATAGATACACAATAATTCCTCCTTACCATATATATGCACGTGCATACACACACACACACACACACACACACACACACACACACACACACACACACACACACACACACACACACACACACACATTTCATCACAGACAATCCCTGTTCTCATCAATTATAGACACTTTATTGATAATGCACACCTGAGATAGCCGACTGAGTTAAAAATAGATGAGTAAATTATTCCAATTTGTTTCATACAAATGCCTAGTACTTCTGTAAAGCCAGTATAACTACTTAACTTAAACAAATGACAATGGTGTCGATCACTTCCATCCACAGACAGGTCTATATTAGAACACTGAAGACACTAAATATCGAAGGGCCTAAAAGCCAAAAATGCTGTACCTCAAACTGGCTATTGTGGAGGATGCACCCCCACACCCCCTGCTAATATATATACCAACTCCGAGATCGCACTACAGTGAGGAAAAGGCAAATATTCCGATCTTCACTGTACTGCGATGTCATAAAAAGTACATCGAGGTCCGGCATTTTCGGCCTTTAGGCAGTTCGATGTTTAGTGTCTTTGATTTGTAATAGGAACCCCCACAGACAACTTTCTTACTCGGCAATTAAAGCTGAACTTATTGGCTGTATACACTTCAGATACCAGAATGTAATAAAAATAATAACATCTGGCCACAGCAATTCATTTTAACCCCCCTCTAAACTCAAAAGCACACACACACACACACACACACACACACACACACACACACACACACACACACACACACACTCTCACAGATGTGACCATCAATTACACCCATTTGAATGACAATGACTGTACACTTCAGAAGTTGGATTTTTGATAAATGAATAAATAAATGCATAATTATCTGTGATACAGGAGTGTTTCCTCTCAGCTCACTGCTGTCAGAATAGAGCTGAAAATTCACTGCATTCCCCCTCCCCCCGTATACCTCTCAGCCTGTTTTCTCAAGAAAATAGAATGGTGGTCAAAGGACCAAAATCAGGGACAGCTATAACCTTTATATAAATAGAAACTTTCTAGAATAACAATTGCATTAGCATGCTTTTTTTAAGGCTATTAGGTCTCAAATGTCTGATATAGTAAACTCTCAGTTAACCGGCACCCATGGTAATAGGCAGATGCTGGATAATTGTAGTTTCTGGTTGCTTGAGAGTTACTATTAAAAATAATACTGTACCCTATACTATTTGTTTGGTTTGACTTGTTCTCAGTTTGGAAAGAGAGGGAATTTATTCCTAGCTTCCTTTTTAAAATTCTAAAACTCTAAAAACGTAAGGAATGTTTCTGAGGAGGGAAAACAGAAAGTGCAGCACATGAAAATTGTACTGTATTTCTTCGATATTTGTTTGCAGTTTGCTTGAGCGTGCTGGTTGCTTGAGTACTGATTAACTGAGAGTTTACTGTATCATTATTTAGTGGCAGCAATTATTGTTATTTTTCCAGAAAAAAACTCAAACTTTAACAAAATATGAGGCAAAAAAAAATCTGATGTATTCTTCAAAACAGGGACAGTTGAAGGCATCTATGCCACCCTCACCCCCCACACACAACCCCCCCCCCCCCACACACACACACACACACACACACACACACACACATTTCATCACAGACAATCCCTGTTCTCATCAATTATAGACACTTTATTGATAATGCACACCTGAGATAGCCGACTGAGTTAAAAATAGATGCAGTAAATTATTCCAATTTGTTTCATACAAATGCCTAGTACTTCTGTAAAGCCAGTATAATAACTACTTAACTTAAACAAATGACAATGGTGTCGATCACTTCCATCCACAGACAGGTCTATATTAGAACACTGAAGACACTAAATATCGAAGGGCCTAAAAGCCAAAAATGCTGTACCTCAAACTGGCTATTGTGGAGGATGCACCCCCACACCCTCTGCTAATATATATACCAACTCCGAGATCGCACTACAGTGAGGAAAAGGCAAATATTCCGATCTTCACTGTACTGCGATGTCATAAAAAGTACATCGAGGTCCGGCATTTTCGGCCTTTAGGCAGTTCGATGTTTAGTGTCTTTGATTTGTAATAGGAACCCCCACAGACAACTTTCTTACTCGGCAATTAAAGCTGAACTTATTGGCTGTATACACTTCAGATACCAGAATGTAATAAAAATAATAACATCTGGCCACAGCAATTCATTTTAACCCCCCTCTAAACTCAAAAGCACACACACACACACACACACACACACACACACACACACACACACACACACACACACACACACACACACACACACTCACACTCACACACACACACACACACACACACACACACACACACACACACACACACACACACTCTCACAGATGTGACCATCAATTACACCCATTTGAATGACAATGACTGTACACTTCAGAAGTTGGATTTTTGATAAATGAATAAATAAATGCATAATTATCTGTGATACAGGAGTGTTTCCTCTCAGCTCACTGCTGTCAGAATAGAGCTGAAAATTCACTGCATTCCCCCTCCCCCCATATACCTCTCAGCCTGTTTTCTCAAGAAAATAGAATGGTGGTCAAAGGACCAAAATCAGGGACAGCTATAACCTTTATATAAATAGAAACTTTCTAGAATAACAATTGCATTAGCATGCTTTTTTAAAGGCTATTAGGTCTCAAATGTCTGATATAGTAAACTCTCAGTTAACCGGCACCCATGGTAATAGGCAGATGCTGGATAATTGTAGTTTCTGGTTGCTTGAGAGTTACTATTAAAAATAATACTGTACCCTATACTATTTGTTTGGTTTGACTTGTTCTCAGTTTGGAAAGAGAGGGAATTTATTCCTAGCTTCCTTTTTAAAATTCTAAAACTCTAAAAACGTAAGGAATGTTTCTGAGGAGGGAAAACAGAAAGTGCAGCACATGAAAATTGTACTGTATTTCTTCGATATTTGTTTGCAGTTTGCTTGAGCGTGCTGGTTGCTTGAGTACTGATTAACTGAGAGTTTACTGTATCATTATTTAGTGACAGCAATTATTGTTATTTTTCCAGAAAAAAACATAAACTTTAACAAAATATGAGGCAAAAAAAATCTGATGTATTCTTCAAAACAGGGACAGTTGAAGGCATCTATGCCACCCTCACCCCCCACACACAAACCCACACACAAACCCACACACACACACACACACACACATATATATATATATATATATATATATATATATATACACATGCATCCACACCCACCCAGACATATGTTCTCGTGCATAGATACATACATGGAGACATACACATACAGAGATGTGACCAACAATTACAGCCACTTTTATCACTGTGATTCTGTGCCTTAGCTGTAGCATAAATAAGTGCGACACAGGAATTTATCCTCTCAGCTCACTGCAGTCAGGATGCATTGTGCAACCACTGCAAACCCCTCCCCACACACACACACAGAGACACACACAGACACAAACACTCTCACACATATCTCTCTACCTCTTAGCTCAAAAATTAAAAAGAAAGATAAAAATAAATGTAGACAAAGGACTAAAATATGGACAGCTACCAACTTCATATACTTAGAAGGTCACTAGAATACAGGATTTACATCAGCATAATTTTTGAATGCTAAGTCTGAAACTTAAATAAAATGTATGCTTCCATTATTTAGTAACAGTAATCTTCACTGATTTAAGAGAAAAGCCAGAAACTTTAAACTTTTTCAAATTCAATGACAATTGAAAGCATCTACTTCCCTCACATTATGCATCCATCCAAACACACACACACACACACACACACACACACACACACACACACACACACACACACACACACACACACACACACACAAAAGTACTTACCTTTCTACTTGTTGGCAGTAACAGTAACAGGCAGAGAGTCTGCAAAAAAAAAAATATCTCCCTTGCTAGTGCCTGTACACTCCTATGTTCAGTCCTTCTTTCAGGCTGTCTCAGTCATTTGAGCCAACCTAAGAAAATTGGAAGGGCTCCTTGCTGCTTCATGCGGCAGCTTGGTGATAAGCAAAGTTACAAGCAGTCAAAACAATAGGGCAGTTGTCTGTTACTTTTAAATGAAGAATAATTGCCTATTTTCTGAATCATTAATACTGCTTCCTTAATTTAGGTTGTTTTTATTGGGGGGCTGCAACTCAGCAGCCTGTATCCCGAGCAGTCCCTGTGTTCCTCACTAATATACAGCCTTTTATCTCTACTTTCAAATAATCTTTTTACTTTTACTTCTGGTAGCAGAAGGGCTAGTTCTGCCTCTGTCTTTTCTTCCAATTTTCACAGTAGTCTTTGATGATAGCAAATACTATGCTGACTCTTCAACTCACCTCACCAGTATTTTAAAATTTGACTTTGGTGGCATTCAGCAATGCACAGAACCGGGCTATGACTGTGGTTAATCAGTTCTAAGATACAGCACTCATTAAAATCTTAACCCTGTACTTTGTAACTCAGCCTGCAAAATTAACCCCATTAAGGGACAGCATTGGGGTCTATATTAGATCACCAAACACTTAAAAAATGAACAGTGATTAATCGACCCTATGTAAGCGAAAGCTTAAAATATCAAAGCAACAGAAAGCCGAATTTTTTCCTAGGGAAAGAATTTGGTTGTCCGTTTCTGTTGCTTCGGTATTTTCAGTGCTGTGGTGGAAAGTTACGGGTCGGGTTCAGGTAAGTGTGTGATTGTGTGGATGTGAGTGTTAGGGCGGGTTAGGTGAGTTAGGGTTAGGGCGCGGGTTAGGTATGTGTGCGATTGTGTGGACATGAGGGTTAGGGCGGGTTAGGTGAGTTAGGGTTAGGGAGCGGGTGAGGTGAGTGTGCGATAGTGATGGACCTTAGTGTTAAGGTCTGTGTTAAGGTAAGTGGATAGTTAGTGGTGTGTGTATAGTTCAGTGTAGGGTTAGGTGTCAGATTTTAGGTGTATGTGTGTGGATTGCTGTTTGTTTGGCATGTTTGTGTTGTGTGTATGTGTTTTGGAACAGAGATTTTTTTCCCTAGGAAAAAAATCACTGTTCTGACAGTTCGAGATTGTAAGCTTTTGCTTAAATAGGTTCGATTAATCACTGTTCGCTTTTTTAAGCATTTGGTGATCTAATATAGACCCCAGCATTGCTAGTTTCTGAGCTCCCCCAAATCCAGGAAACAAAGAAACATATGCAGAGGTGTGCACAAAAGCCATGTGCAATCATATAAACAACTGCATAGAAACAGCAGTACCAGACCAAAATAAACCCAGATCAAACTGCAAAAACAAGCCACCCTGGTCCTGGTCGACCCCTGGTATTAATAGGTTGTACACAAAAGAAAGAAAATCCTGTTGAGAAGTAAGAGAGAATGTACATAGGAGTGCAAAAAGCCCCTCATTATTTTAAACAAATGAATCAGTGAACTAGTCAAGTGGCATTTTTCAGTTATGTCTGCAGTCTGAAGGGCAACACCCAACAATGTGTGGAATTAGTTGTAGATGGCATCAACTATACTCAGCCAGAAAATATAGGAAATCTGCTGGGCGAGAAATTCAGCTCAAATTTAACCTCCTCATCACCCTGAGTTCTCCCCAAAGAAATGCCCTCCACTACTCCACTTCCAATTTTCACCAAAGAACAGGTTACTACTGCACTCTCTAAAGCTAAAATCTCTGCTTCAGTGGGGCCTGACAATATATGAGTTTGCCTCTTAAACTGCTTAAATCCGGACTTATCAGGCCTATTAGGATCTCTATTTTAACCACAGTCTCTGGACTGGCTTTGTCCTGATAGAGTAGAGGACAGCAATAGTCATCTCTCTGCACAAAGGGTGACAATCTACTGACCTGGGAATTTACAGACCCATAAATTTGACTAGTCTTGTGTGTAAGGCCATGGAAAAAATAACCATGGACTTGATAAATAATGACATAGAAACCTCCAAACACTGGATCCAACCCAATTCAGCTTTGTTAAGGGCAGGTCATGCCTAATGAATCTGGTGGATTTATTTGAGAAAGGCGCTACTCCATGGATTTGGGTAAAACAGTACATAGTGCCTACCTCGACCTGGCCAAAGCATTTGAAATTAGGGGTACTAAATAACTATTGACCATGGGATGGTTAAGGCCAGTCTCTAACCAAATGGGATAGATTAATTCAACATAAGAATAGAAATAGGCTAGGCTTAAAATGGCCTGAAAGGGCAGTTAGCCTAGTACATACCTATGAATCTGTGAAACTATAAAAGATAGACTCAGGCAAAAAAATTAAGATAGACGTTTCTACAAATATAAACAAAATATGTTCCAAAACAGAACTGCCAATGATTTCTGTGTTAAACAATAAAAAAAAAACAATAATGTATATCAATATTTTTAAATTGTAAAATATGATTTGGAGACTGATGCATCATTGTCATCACCATCATCATCAATTATATTTGAGAAAGTATTTAATCAATGCTTTCAAAAAGAGCACGGCAAGGTTCAACACTTAAAATATATACTGGAGAATGGTCAGATTCTTGCTAACATCTGATAGGAAAAGCAAAAGGAACAGTTGTCATTAGGTCTGCTAAAAACACATGGTCGGTCCTGGTTGGTGTAGCAGTTACTGGATGCAGGAGCTTGTGTCAAATTTGAAACAAATAAAGTCTGTGAGCCACATTATTCCAGATGAGCTCAGATCAAGTTAGTGCTCATTGCTAGAGGGGCTCCAAGAGTGATAGAAGAAGAAAAAAGACAATAATGGCAGATTTGGGGTAGTAAGGGGCTATTGGAAAGAGAATAGCATTATACTAGCATGTATTTTGTATTCCACCAAAAACTGCTATTATAGAGCATAAGACATTTTTTGGAGAAATGATTAGTTTTCAGGAGGGAATATTATTTATGTGTGGGGAAGTGGAA
Organism: Protopterus annectens; assembly: GCF_019279795.1. Lineage (NCBI taxonomy): Eukaryota > Metazoa > Chordata > Ceratodontiformes > Protopteridae > Protopterus > Protopterus annectens. The sequence goes on along the minus strand of NC_056745.1, from coordinate 391,381,984 downwards.
CTTGACTTGCGATACTGAAGATGTATAAGCAGAACCTAGAAGGGAAAATATAAACAAGAGAGTAGATTTCTGAAGAAATACATGAGATTATGTTGTATTGGAGATACAGACAGATTCAGACGGAATTTAAATATTACCCCCTAGGTAAAATTTCAAGTTTAGACTGGATAGAATTTATATTTTGCAGGAGCATGTGTTTTTAAATGAAAGCTTTGACACAAATCCAATAACTATTTTCAGATTATACAACACCTAAAACTAAGATAAAAATGCAGGGTAGCAAAGTAAAAATGAGACACTGCCACTTTCCCACCTACCTGTTAAAAAGAGAGGATTTTAAGGAACGGATAGTGGAAATTATTTGAGAGTTATTAGAGGAAGGTAGAAATTTCTTCTGAAAATAAAGCGTAGGGTGAGATAAAATAAAATGGGAGTTTAAAAATAGGGTGGAAATGAAAGAAAGAGAGATATGGTTAAGAAGTAACAAGAATTATTTAGAGGGGCTGACAAAGGTCAAAGTATCGCAGAATAGGGGGAATCTCACAGAATGAAAAGAGGAGTGACTGCAGAGTGCTAAAGTGAAAATAAGGGCATATTTGGATAATATGTATAAGGTTAGATAAGCTGCTGTTAATCAACTATTTTTTAATAACAACTCCAAAGAACAAAACTTAAGTATAATGAATTAAGCAACAGAATGTAGAAAGGGTTGTTGTCAAACTTAGGGAGCCTATGATAAGAATAATAACCAGATATCCTAAAGAGGTACTAGCGATATTTCAGAAATGTTATGAAAACTTATATAAAACAGATGAAAGTGGAAACCAAGAAAAGGCTCATACAGAAATATACACTTCATTATGTTACCATTAAAGGAAGATAGCATTCAACAATGAATAAGATGAGATAGGAAAAGAGGAAATAAAAACGGTGATGTATAATCGATCAACAAGGAAGTCAGAGCACAGGCAAAGAGAAAGGGAGAGGGGAGTGCTAAGTAAAAGACCAGCTCAGGTAGAATTTTAACTCAAATCTATTGCAGAAGTTGCTGTTAAAAAGTGACAATTAAAAGGCCATATAAAATATTGCATAACTATAAGAATCAATCAGAGGAGGTTAGAAGCAATTTGGACGAGAGACTGGAAAGACAATTTACAAAGAAACAATGAAATGAAATTTACATTTCTCCCAGGTTTGCAATAAAGTACAGAATGTTTAGGAATTTTGCTTGGAAGTGTTTGCACAGGTATTTTTTTTACCCCATGCAAACTACAGAGAATATTTCTTCAGACAGATAGCAAATTCTTCATATAAAAGTTGCAGACTCCAAATTTGACCTCAAAGCAGTGACAAGTGGAGTATCACAGGGTTCCTCTCCTGTTTGGTATCTACTTCTCTGAAGTACAGGCTAACACAGAAGGCCACTGGCTAATGAAGTTTGCAGATGACTGCAAACTAGGAGCCATAGTCAAGTCCCCAAATGATGTGGACATCCTACAGAAGGGCCTCACTGAGACAGATGCCTGGTGTCAGAGCCATGGCCTCAAGCTCAATGCCAAAATGTGCAGTGTCATCCCCTTTGGTAAAAACTCTGTACCCATGAACTACCACATAGGCAGCAATCTACTTAACACCGAATGCGTGATAAGAGACCTTGGGACCCAGGTGGACAGTAGTCTCTCCTTTGATAGTCACATCACCACAGTAGTCAGGAAGTCCTTCTACGTGGCACACCTCATCATAAAAGGGTTCTCATCCAGGCAAAAAGAGGTCATTGTTCCCCTTTACTCATCACTCATTAGACCCATTATAGAGTACAATGCCCCTTTTGGAATGTATCTCGCAAGACATCTGCAGCAGCTGGAAAGGCCACAGAAGTACCTCACAAAGAGGATTACTGGCCTCAAACAAATGCCCTACAATGACCACCTCAAAAAACTCCAGCTTTACTCCATAGCATATCGCCTATTCCAAGATGATCTCTGCCTAACATATAAAGCTATGTCAAACCCAGAGCTGTTGGACATGCTACACCTAAAGAAATTCCAATCCCTCTGAACTACACGCTCTAGGGACCTAAACCTTGTCAGCACAATAAACAGGACACGCTGGCAGGATAGATTCCTGTCCCAGAGACTTCCTATACTCTGGAACAAGCTACCTATCTATGTCAAGCCAAGTTCTTCATTAGCACTCTTCAAGAAAAATCTTGATGAGTGGATGGGAAATAGGAAATACACCCCAGGGATCACTTCTGTGTCTCTGCTGGACAGTGGCACAGGAAAATAACTTTCTTGGGTGGCGTGAGCTATGGAACCTTGCTGGCTAGACTTACGTAGTCCCTTGGGCTGATAGTCTAGTACCTACCTATGAACCTATACACACACACACACACACACACACACACACACACACACACACATATATATATATAATATATGTGTGTGTGTGTGTGTGTGTGTGTGTATATATATATATATATATATATATATATATATATATATAAAATATATATATTTTTATTTTTTTATTTATTTTTTTTTTTGATCACTGGCTACCCTCAGGGCCTCTCCTCCATTGGGTCTATCTGGCACTTTTGTTTTCCCTTGGACTTACTCCATTCAATGACTGAGACCAATGAGGAGACTGAGGTTCCTGAGGCCGAGTCCTATTGCTGCTGAATGGTATTTTTGCATTAACCCCTAACTCCCCCATCCCCCGTGCACAGTTTAATGTCAGTGGGGAGATGTGTAATGGGGACATGCTGGCATATCATCCTGCCTCTGCAGCAACTCATCCAAGGCCCACACCTTTTGCTGTGTAGTGATAATGCCCCCTGTAAGTGTCTAGCCCACTCTGTTCCCCCAGGAGAGGCATGCCTAACCTTCCCTTGCCAGCTTCTCAGATGCCTAAGCTGATAATTGAAACTAGGTCATCTGGGCCTTAGTCAGGGCTTTATTCATGTATGCCATGATGTTGGTTCTTGAAGAGAAATGTTTGCAGACCTGTGAAGTACCATGAGGGAGCTATAAATATTATTCAATTACTAAGGAGCAACAATTCGAAACACTTGTATGGCAATTACAAGCTGACTATGAAGCAAGCTGCCAGAGCATAAGCATATTATTTTCCTACAATGGGGTAGCTAATTGTCAATATGATTGATTTAACTATCTTAGTGAAACTTTGTATAGGATCATAGGTTCATAGGTGAATACTAGGCTAACAACCACTACAGCCCTTATAAGTCTAGCCATGTAACCCAAATGTGATGCACAAATTTGATTTATACAGGTGGTGATTTACTGACTGCCTCTGTCCATCAAAGACATAGCAGCCAGACCAGGGGTGAATTTCTGATTACCCATCTATTGGTCCAAGTTGCACTTAAAAAGGGATAGAGAGGAACTCTGCTTCATATGGATGGGGAGCCTGTTCCAGACAATGGGAATTCTCTGAGGAACATATCTGTCTTGCCAACATGTCCTATTTATATTATAAGCAAAATGTATGTCATTTAAAGGAAAACTCTACTCTTTCCTACAGTTTAACTCAACTCTTAAGTTGCTTATTTGATTCCAGTACTGTGTAGGGTTGCCACCTTTCATTGTGGCTAAAACCGGAGTAAAGCCATACCCTTCACATCAAAAGTAACCACGCCCACCCCTCTCCTGCCCATGTTCCGCCCATTTATGTGATGTCACAATGACATCACCTGGCAGGGTACACCCTCTTTTTCCATTCCTGCTGCCTGTTTTCGGCTGATTTACTATGCTTTTCTGTAAAAGAAACATAGTAACTCAGCCGATTTATAAACTCTGATAGTCTGTTTCCTTTTTTGAAACAGAATACTGGAGTCTGTACAGTGTTTTCTGGACTACCGGAGAATCAGTTTGATTTCCAGATAGTCCAGAAAAAAACAGAGGGGTGGCAACCCTAGTACTGTGTAGGTACCTGAAATCTACTTACACTTTATAAAACTTTCATTTAATCACTTTAGAATCAAAGGAAGGGAAAGACCACCCAGTTTTTTTAAGCTTAATTTCTCACATAAGTTGCTGAGGAATTTGTATACACCTGCATGACATACCACAGACACAGATAATTTTATAGTCGGGTACTGCTTACAATATTAAATGGGTAATTAGTCCTGCTGATGTCAGGAACTCAGGCTGCTGTAAACAAGACAGAGAGGTGTGAATCTGCTTTCCATTGTCTTTATTGCAGAGAAAAAGGGTACTTACACTGATTCACAACTGTTTCCAATGTAGTCATGCCTTTCATACCAAAGCAGAGCAATTAGATCACTCAATGGTTCAAAGGCTGTCATTTCTTCTTTTGACAAATTTATATAAGCAGCATCACAGTATCAAAGCACTAGGCTTTAAACTTTAAATGTTTGTCGTTTATACTACTTTACATTTTAAGGTGACTTGAATGCAGTATCAAAGATGTCTATGACATAAGGAAAAAGTCAGAAAATATTTTTCTTGTAATTCTTGTGAAGTAGCAGCACATTTACCAAAGTGTAGGGTGAGGGGCTATCAATTCATCTTGGACTACAAAAAGATACTTTGAACAAAGGCCTGCAATTTAGCAACTGTTTTGGTTGCAGCTGTATAATTCCTTAGTATACTGTAAAACAAGTCCTGAGACACACACAAATGAGGGACATTCAAGAAATAAAAGAAGCAGTCCTGTTACAGACCGTAAATAAGATGACAGTGATCCCATTGTATGTCAGTGGCATCGGAATACACCAGTACTTCCTTATGTCTAGCATGACTCATACAAAGCAGACTTGAAATGGATTATGGGAAAGAGAACATCTTGAAGAAAAATAAGGTCAAATTGATATGTCAAGCCCCGTCGGCAGCCGTTTTGCAGAAAACATATTACAAATCTATAAGAAGCAGTCCAAGTGATTTTTGAGGTGTTAAAATAGCTCAAAAACAGAGATAGAGTGAAAAAACTAGATTTTTTTTAAATTCTAATGTGGAGTTTTCCTTTAATCTAGTAGTTCTGATGCTGTTTGTTTTGCAGCTGTGCAAATGGTAAATCAAAACAGGGTCTAGAGATGCCTTGTATGACAGGCAAACATTACCTCTCAGAAGTCTGTATGATACACAGTAAACAGACAGGGTTTTGAGGCAATCAGGGTAGGGCATTATGTTTACTCCCTGTATTCTTTTTGTAAGGAACCTTTGTGGACATTCCTGCATGTGTTTGGTCAGGTACATACCAAAGGGGGTATTATACTCTATGATGGGTCTGATGAGGGCTGGGTACAGTGGTATAATGACTTCTATGGACCTAGGTGTCATGTCCTTGCTTACAAATTAAGCAACATAGAAGGATTTTCTAACTACTATGGATACATGCTGGTCAAAGGCTAGGTTACTATCTACATAAGTTTCCAGATCTCTGACTAGTGAATCAACTTTTAATGGTGTTTTATTTAAGATGTAGTTACCAGGGTGGTAGACCTCCCAAATGGTACTATAATGTATTTTTTGGTATTGAGCTTTAAAGCCATGGCTTTGCCACCAAGTGTTTGTCTATATTAGACTTTCTTTTTTTTTCAAAACAGATTTATTGTTTTAACATATAAGAGAAATATCATAACAATTTTATACAAGTAATTAAAAATAGGTATTATTATAATATTCAACAAAACAACTAAAGTATTTACAAAGACACCCACTACAATCAGATCAATTAATTAAACTAAAATACCGTGCTATTGAAATTAGAATTTTTTTAACAAATTTTGTAAATTATCCCATACAATATAATATGATGTTTTTCTAGTTGTTCTCATTCTAATTGTGCTTATTTCCATATGGCACATTATATTCATAACATTTTTAAATTCATTGAACGAAGGAGGTGTATCTGAAATCCAATTTCTAGTTATTATTTTCCTGGCCACTGCTAGGATAGACCATAACAAGGGAAGCTTAATCTTTTAACACATTGAGGTACAGGTGTGTTGAATAATATAAGAGACTTAGAAATAATGAAATTATCTGTAAAAGAGCCTGCAAAAATTCATTAATTGACTTCCAGTATTCTTTCAACTTCATACAGTCATAAAACATATGAGCCCAGTCAGCATTAATTTCTACATTACATCTCTTACATAGATTATCTTTATTATTTATTTTATTCATCATCAAAGGTGTATAAAAAGATCTATGTAAAAATTTCCATGTATAAAGTCTCCAGACAATGGAAGATGTAGTTCTATAAGCAGATTCCAATATATATTGTTTATCTTGTTGAGTTGGTGGGTCCCCATTAATAGAGGTGAAATAATTCTAGTATGAATCTACACTGTAAAAAGTTTCTTGTCTGATAATTTTATGTATATATGAAAGTTTACCTTTATCAGAAACTTTATGCTGTAAATTTGATATAAAGTAATCAATCAGTTTTGGAATAGATTCTTTAACTGTTACAGACATTAGATCTATTCTATCAATGAGATGTTGTCTAAAGATCTGAACCTCTAACCAGCAAGTTTCTCTTAGATCAAATTCTTGTTTTAAGAAATCTAGATTTTTAACTTTATTATCAGATATCAGCTGATACCAGTACTTTAGATCATTATCTATAGCTAAATGAGCTCCTTCAGAAGTAGATGACATAAGCATACCCTGAGTATACATTATAGGGAATACAATAAAATTCCATTCCCTATACTTAGGGTGCATGAATATAAAGTTACGATAACTAATAATAATATTTAATGGGTAACAAACCATATGTTTAGGTGTAATAGGTGAAGTACAAAATTCCTTTAGCAACCACAACATGGAGTTATTTACAATCAAATTTTTATGTGTTAAAGAGATTTTCATGACGTGCATACTAATTAGCTCCCAATAATCTTTCCATTTTGCGATATATGACTGATCTATTAATAAAGTAATAACTTTTATAATAGAAGAGATAATATATAAATTAAAGTCTGGAAAAGAAATACCCCCTTGAGACCAGCTATTAGTATGTTTCTTTAATGCAATCCTAGGTCTATTAGGTGCCCATAAGAAATTTAACATTAGTGTATTCAGTTTCTTGATAATTATTTTTGTAGGTGAAAGTATTATTGATTGTATTAAGTATAAAATCTTGGGGAATATTATCATTTTAATAATTGTAAGTCTCTCCTCCATAGTAAAAAACATATTATTCCAGGTATTAAAATGATTTTGTATATTAAGAAAACAGGTATTATAGTTATTATATATAATAGATTTAATATCTTTAGATAGTATTATACCTAAATAAGTTATCTGACCTGAATTGGGTACATATTTAGTAAAATCACTAATGAGAATATTTTTTTGTGTATATATATAGGTAGTATTTTAGTTTTTTCTTCATTGAATATTAAACCAGAAATACTTTTAAAATTCATAATTTTATCAAATAAAGACTGCATAGAAGAATTAGATCCTGCTGATGTAATTAGAACATCATCTGCAAAAAGTTGAATTTTTGATGTTGTATTTTCGTCTATTTCAAAACCCTCTATGTCAGTACTGTTTCTAATCAAATTAGCCCAAGGCTCCATTACTAAAGTGAATAATAGTGGAGAAAGTGGACATCCTTGCTTTGTACCTTTAAGAATGGGTATTCTTTGTGAAACATATGTTCCTACCTTAATATAAGGCAGCGTTCCTTTGTATAAATGCTCAATTAAATTTACAAATGCATCAGAGAAGTTTGTGCATTTCAGTAAGGTAAACAGATAGTCCCAACTTACTGAATCAAATGCTGAACCTATATCAAGACTAATAAGTGTTAAATCTTTCTTTTTCCTATTTGCAAAATCAATTAATGTTAAAGTTCTTCTTATATTATCAAAAGTATTTCTATTTACAATGAAGCCCGTCTGATCTATATCTATAATGCCGGGATGATTGTCTTCAATCTATCAGCAAAAATACTCATAAACATTTTATAATCAACATTAAGTAATGAGATGGGTCGATATGAAGAACATCTAGTTGGATCTTTATTAGGTTTTAAAATTGGTGAAATAAATGTATATTGCCAAGATGGGGGTTATTAACTCAGTTTGGGCCAAAATAAAACCTTATGTATTAATGAATATGTAGTTTTAGAAAGGATTTTATATATCTCTGGTATAATACCATCATTACCCGGTGCTTTGTTTGATTTAAGCTTATTTATTTGTGTAATAACTTCTGTATATGAAATACTCTTGTCCAATAGTTTAATCTGTTGTTTATTAAGCTTTTTATTCATGTTTGTGGTTATAAACTCCTTTATTTTATCTTTAGGTTCCATGTTAATGTTGTTATAGTTAATCTTATGAAAGTGATTTCTAAATTCATCCAGTATTTCTGGTATACTAGAAACATTCTTCTTTTTCCTTAGAGAAAAGATTTCTTTGATATGGTTTTGTTTATTCAATCCTTTTGTTTTATTTTTAAGTCTATGTAAGTATTTGGGGCTTATTGAATAAGACAAAAACTTGTATTTCTCTAAAGTTATTTTAACTTTATGAGTTAAAATTTCTTTGTATTTCTCATTTAGTTTGTTTATTTCTTCAATAACTTTCTTGTCCATAATATTTTCTTTATTATGTTTATAAGAGTCTAATTTACTTTGAATATCTAACAATTCCTTATCCCAAGATTTCCTTTTATTATTATACCATCTGATACTTTGTCCATATAGATATGATTTTAAGGCATCCCAAACATAGACAATGGAGACTTCAGGAGTATTATTTATGTCTAGAAAATGTTGTACTTCTGAAAGTATATATTCTTTATAGTCTTTTAGCTGAGTTAAGTATGCTGGTATCCTTTTGATCTGAACATTATGAGTATTTTTTATCATGAATTCAAAAACAATTGAGTTATGATCAGATATAGGACATGAAATGATTTTTGAATTAATTAAATCTGTTACCATCTGGCTAGAAATAAAGACCCTATCTATTTTTGAATAAGTTTTGTATCTGTTAGAAAAAAAGGTGTATGGTAATGATTTTGAATCTATCTGATTATTAATATCATTCAAATGATAAGAATTAGCAAAATCATTTAAATGTTTTGCATTAGATGTAATTCTTCTTTTCCTTATAGTGGTAGTATCACTTTCATGTAGTATACAATTAAAATCACCAGCTAAAATAATATCCCTATAGAGAATGATATGATCTTATCAATATGATGTTTCACTGTATTAATACCAATTCCAGGTATCCAATATACATTAATTAAAGTGTAAGTCTTCCCATTAATTTGTATTGTAACCATACAAAACATTCCTTTGTCATCCTGAAAAGACTTAATGGTTTTAGGAATGGGCATACTTTTATTCCATAAAATAGCCACTCCTCTTTTTTCTGAGTGTGCTCTGAACTAACCAATACTGTATACTTATTAGTGGCTAGTTTATCAATATCTTTTTCAAGAGATGGGTTTCTTGCAGGAAGACTAGATTGGCCTTGTGTAAATTAATGTATCTTATTAGGCTTGCCCTTTTACACGGATTATTCAATCCATTAATGTTTAAAGAAATTCCTTTTAAAGATGTCATTTGGCATTTTTAAAACTCAAGAATCTTATGATCAAAATAACAAATAACAAGATAAATAATGTTATATCTCCTCTTTTAGGTGTACCTTTAAATATAGCTGTATTTATTAAATCTCTTATGGGATTTTGTATAGGATTCAATTTTGTTTGTAGTGACAATGAGTGTACAAAATATATTGTGGATGTCAAAACTATATACATATAACAATGAACAAGTGAAAATAATGTAAGGATTAAACCTTGCATCCAGCCTGAGTTGAAAACTCCAACTTAGAGTAGTATTTACTACTCAAGTTAACCCCTACCCTAAGCAGCAGTACCTCAGCTACCACCTTATCAATTTAATACTAGTTATATTTAACTGAGGTTAACAGTTTTCATTTCAATTATCTATCAAGACAAAACTACACATTTGGTAAAACAGCATCATATAAACTAAAATAAACTTTTTTTAAAAACTGTTCATACTACTATATAGATCTATGTAATATATAACACTTGTATTCAAATAGCATTCAAATAATCTTGATGTTAGAAATCAAGAGGAGAGAAAATTAGGTTCTAACATTCATTTAAATCAAAAACTTTGGCTAATATGATTCAGACATTACATATATTAAGATGCATCTATTTTCTGTCATGTGAATACTATTAACAGCTTCCAAAAAAAATCTTGAATTGTTTGTATATGAGCATTTACTTAAACTCATTATTGTCAATAGAGTAAAATATTGTATTCATAAAAATTATTATAAATCATATTGCATAGTTATGCAAATTCTCAGAAACACTTGCATTATTAAAAAAAAAGCCATCACACACATACACACAGACACACACACACATACATACACACACACATACACATACACACACACACACACACATATATATATATATATATATATATATATATATATATATATCTGATCTCACTGAGTTATGTTCTTGTTGAGCACTATCCTACTTGTTGTCCCTAGAATAAATCTGTCTGCTTTATAGAAAATAATGCACAGCAAACACATTTTAGTAACCAGATTTTACAATCATGCTAACCTACTGTTTTAAAATATATCACATGACATTTCTTCCAGAATAGAATTATAAAATTGTTTATGCTTGTCAATCAGATGAATTAAATGAATTATAATAAAGTATATCTTTGGAACAGAAGTTTTTAACACAGATTATTATGCTGCTGTTAAGTAGATTTTCAAAAACATTTAAATAAATGTTTCATTTTCTATGTCTTCTAAAATAAGACATTTACTTACTACAAGAAACTACATCATTTAAACTCATTATAACTGACATTTTATGAATAGAGTATTTTTCCTGAATCTGTGGTGTGTCAGTATGATAACTAGGTCAGAGGTTATACTAACTGCTTTCAGTTTCTCTGTGAGAATTCTGTGAGTTGAAGCTTTTGAAGTAGTTCATGGACACTGTGCATGAGACAGCCCACATCCCAGATTGTCTCCCTTAACATTTTGGCAGGAAACTTATTAAAACTTGTGGCAAACATTCATTTTGTCAATAGAGTAAAATATTGTATTCATAGAAATTATTATAAATCATATTGGATAGTTATGCAGATTCTCAGAAACACTTGCATTATTATATAAAAAAAAGCCATCACACTTACACACACACATACATACACACACACACACACATATATATATATATATATATATATATATATATATATATATATGATCTCACTGAGTTGTGTCTTTGTTGAGCACTATCCTACTTGCTGTCCCTAGAATAAATCTGTCTGCTTTATACAAAATAATGCACAGCAAACACATTTTAGTAACCAGATTTTACAATCATGCTAACCTACTGTTTTAAAATATATCACATGACATTTCTTATAGAATAGAGTTATAAGATTATTTATGCTTGTCAATCAGATGAATTAAATGAGTTATAGTAAAGTATATGTTTGGAACACACATTTTTAACACAGATTATTATGTTGCTAAGTAGATTTTCAAAAACATTTAAATAAATGTTTCATTTTCTATGCCTTCTAAAATAAGACATTTACTTACTACAAGAAACTACATCATTTAGACTCATTATAACTGGCATATTTTATGAATAGAGTATTTTTCCTGAATCTGTGGTGTGTCAGTGTGATAACTATGTCAAAGGTTATACTAACTGCTTTCAGTTTCTCTGTGAGAATTCTGTGAGTTGAAGCTTTTGAAGTAGTTCATGGACACTGTGCATGAGACAGCCCACATCTCAGATTGTCTCTCTTAACATTTTGGCAGGAAACTTATTAAAACTAGTGACAAACATTCATTTAGTAGTGTAAATGCATGTAAACATGACAAAACCTTCACAATGTATTCCACAGACCATTACAGCCTCTTACTTCTTTTCAGAAAGAGAAACAAATTGAATCACAGCTTGCCATTAAATCTTCAGATATTTTGACTGGTTATGAAACAAAACATTATAACTGACATATTTTATGAATAGAGTATTTTCCTGAATCTGTGGTGTGTCAGTGTGATAACTATGTCAAAGGTTATACTGACTGCTTTCAGTTTCTCTGTGAGAATTCTGTGAGCTGAAGCTTCTGAAGTAACTCATGAACACTGTGCATGAGACAGCCCACATCTCAGATTGTCTCTCTTAACATTTTGGCGGGAAACATTAAAAACTAGTGACAAACATTCATTTAGCAGTGTAAATGCATCTAAACATGACAAAACCTTCACAATGTATTCCACAGATCATTACAGCCTCTATGTAAGTGAAATTAAGCCCAAAATTACCAACAAGCAATAAAACTCAACATTCTTCTCCCAACTCAATTTTCATACAAATCCTATTATTCACTGTGCCCACACAATCAAAAGCATTTCTATATATTAATAAAGAAAAGAAAAAGAGAGTAGAAAATAAAAGGGAGTGAGGCATAAATAAAAAAATGTAAGAGAAAGCTGTAAGATGTATATACAATGGAATGTTACTTACTGTTTATATTAATAGAGTTAAAAATAAAACATATTATTTACTCTTATTTAGTTCTGATTATTATTAGTTAAAGCATAACAGATTATTTACAAACAGGCATAAGCAGTATAATCAAGAAAGTATAATTAGAAATAGCATTTGAAGAACTTATAAAAACTTTTACAAGGAATAAATATGTTATTATTCTATTAATGATATTTTCATTACTGTTCTCTCCTGCCCTCCCCACCCTTTACCCACTACATAATCTAAAAAGAATGTCATTGTTTAAACAAAGAAAATAATAAAAGGAGAAGGAAAAAAGGTAAAGATAAAAATGTATCAAATTACTAACCTTACTTCTTTTCAGAAAGAGAAACAAATTGAATCACAGCTTGCCATTAAATCTTCAGGTATTTTGACTGGTTATGAAACAAAACATTTCTTTGCACATAGAGAATAACTTTGATTAAATCTTTTCCAAAATATTTGTGGCTTTCTGGAAATGCAGGAACTATATTCAAAAAGATTAATAATGAACTAAAATGATGAGAGAGAAAAAACATATAACAAATCATTTGTTTTTAGTCTCTTCTTCTTCTCTGAAGTCTTCCACGAAGCTTCAGTTGCCAATCTCTTTAATGAAGAACTAGCCCATTCCATTTCTTCTATTTTATCCAAAATCCTTTTTTCTTTGACAAACAGTAAAGCAGAGTCTAAATCATCGAAAACCTTAGGACCATCAGGAAGGAAGATTTTAAGCTTGGCAGGAAACAGAAGGTATGTTTTAAACTGTGCTTTTTAAGCTCCCTTATTAGTGGCAGAAAAACTTTTCTTTTAGCTATTACCATGGAAGAATAGTCATTGTCAAAACGCACAGTTGTCTCATTAATCTTAACAGGAGCTTTAGCCCAAGCAGATTTAAGAACCATCTCTTTATCAAAAGATGATAGAAATCTAACTATAACTGATCTAGGATATTTTTTGTTAGAGTTAGTATTAGCTATAGATCTATGTGCTCTTTCGATACCAAAAGAGAATGCATCTGGCAAGTCTAAAGTTTTAGGGAGCCAAGTTGTTAAAAAAGAAGTAATATTGTTACCTTCAATATTTTCTGGCAGTCCAAAAATCCTAATGTTATTGCGCCTAGATCTATTTTCCAGGTCATCCAGCTTTGTTTGTAAATGTGTATTTTGTTTCATCAGAAACTCAATGTTGATTTCCTCTTCTTGAATTCTATTTTCCATGTCATTCACAGCTTCTTCTATGCCTGTCATCTGGTTCTTCTGTTGTTGCAGGTCTGTATGTAACAGGTCTATTTGTTTTGTAGTTTTTTCTATGAAGGTGTCTATTTTAGTATCCATTTTATCAGTAAGTTGCTGGATTATAATTATCAGAGACTGAAGTTCTTTCTTGATGCTGGAGTCTTGAGAATTTGTCTTACTGGAACTCATTTCAGACTGATAAACTGACAGGAAAATTTCCACAGTGATTTCTGACAGGAATATTGTTAAGATTTCCTTTCTTTTTTAGATATAGTTCAAGAACTATATAAAACAAACGTATTTAGAAAGAAAATTACTTCAAAAATTAATTTTTTAAGTAATTAATTCCTGTCAGTGTAATGAAATTGGTGGAGCTGAAGAAATCTGCTGCTATCCTGTGTTCATCCTTGGCCACGCCCCCTATATTAGACTTTCTTGAAGGGTTATCTCATCTTGGGGGGATTCAATGACTGCTCCCTATTTGCAATCATCTGTGAACTTGGTTAGCCAAAGGCATTTGACCTTGGCTTTGACATCCAAGAAGTAGATGCCGAAAAAGAGTGGTCCCAGCACAGAGCACTGGGGGAATTCAATAGGTGACTGGCCTCATTGTGGAGGTGGCTTTACCAATTCTAACCTCCTAGGATCTATCAGTGAGCCAGACAGCTATCCAGCACATTATAAAAGCATTTATACCTAGTTCCACAAGTTTTTTGACAATGCTCGAGTAGGGCTTTGTATGAAATGCTTTAGTCAAATCTAGGCTGAATGTGTGGAGTGCTGTGACCTGTCAGTGATGTCACTTATACTTTTTTTTTTATTTATTTCCAAAATAGTCTGAAGGAAGAAGAAGAAAAGGCATTTTGCATCTCTCTTAGGTAAGTTGAGCTTGCAGTACTAATGATGATTTTTGCCATTTTTTCTTAGATGAAAGAACTGTTGATGTAGCTGGTCATTACTATATACATATATATATATATATATATATATATATATATATATATATATATATATATTTATTTATTTTTTCATAAAGGTCAAACTTTGTTTCTGGAAGACAGTAGCTTATTGATAGTAAAAGCTATCTAGGGCAGGTCTGGCTTCTTAATCCTTTTGTGACTAATGGGAAAACTTGGCCCTGCACTTGGAATTGTTTGTTGAGGAAAAAGGAAAGGAATGTAGAATTATCACTCTGGTAGAGTATAACAGAGTCCAGTCAATGTTTCTAATGGTTACTTAGTCTCAGACATGGACCTTGCTGTAATAAGTTGGGTGGTCAGGTTAGCCTTAAATGATCAGACAGAAAGTATGGGATAATGATCACTCATGCTGTTAGGGAGGGCTTGTATGTGTAGACAGTGATGCTTTATATTGGAAAGTTGGGCATGCCAGTAAACAGTTCAGGCATTGCTACGATGAGACTGACGTGGTGCCAATCTTGCCCGCTCCATCACTGGCAGTAGGAGGTTCAAAGGGAGCAGCAAGAGAAATACTGTAGATATTTCTGTATTATACATGTCTGTGTACTATATGTCATGACTGAGGAATTATCAGCCTTTCTTGTATTACTTATGACCATTTTTACCTAACAGTTGCCGAGAAGAAGAGAGAAGATTAAACACTGTAGCATACCACAGGAAGCAGACATACCTATAAGGATGGCATGGGAATATGTTTTGACTATCACTTACAGTAAACACTTTTTTCACAAATTTCTGTTTTTACTGTGTATCATAATCTTCCCATTGTGCTTTTGTTATGTGGGTCCAATGAGGGAGAAAGACAGGTCTCTTCCAGGGACCACCCATACAACTGCTGCTGCTGCATCTGAGGCTGTTTCTGTGACGGGATACAAGGTAATTCTCAGGAGGGAGGTGAAGGTCTCTCACCAGATGGAAATTGTGCTCTATCTCCTCTCCTGCTACAGAGTATGCTGCAATGTATGGTGTGTAATGAGAAGGACTAATGCCTGGATACCCACCTTGAAAAGGCCTGATCATTTCCTGTAGTGGACAGTGGATTCACTTGACTGGCAGGCCTCAGCCATTTGGCTGTCAGAGGGTCACCTAGTCCATGGCATTACCCACCGAGATCCAGACCAGGGCATTGGATTTGGACAGGTTGCCTTGTGGGCCATCATGGCATCCCACCATACCAGCATCCCATTCTATCCCTTTCATGATGTCTCCCCTACTGCAGTGTCATGGCCCATCCCTTCTGTGTTATCCAACCCTCCCCATCATCATCATTGCTCCACCCCCATATGTCTCTGAACCACCCTTATCACCATTATCTTTTGTATGGATACGCTCAACAGTTTATCTGAACTCTTCATGGTTAGTATGTCTGTACCTGCTATCTTTTCTAACCCTCTTTCTTTGCCCAGCTTAATCTGGCATACGTTAGCCATCTACTCATATCTTATTATGTAAAAAGATGTTCTTTCCCCTAAAAAAAAGAACCCAGCTTTCCCCCACCCTTACACTTTCCAAGCGATTTTCCTTGTGTGCTTTCCTCTGCTTGATTTTCTCTCCCTTTCCTATCTACCCCATTTCTACATCATGTTGCTAAACTAAATGGCTACTCTTGGTTTAATTTCTCCATGTCTTTTGGGGTTTCTAATACCATGACAGGCATGGACCTGATCCCCAAGTCAGGTTACAGTCAGAGTGCATGAAGTTAGTACTGTTTCAGTCTTTCATGTTAGCCAAGAGTGCCCTTATGTTTGGCTACCTATGTTTCTGTATAGTAAGCTGTACTAAACATTTTGGCGTAGTTCTGCCTATGTTCTTCTGCTGCTCTGTGGTGCTTCACTTCATAGCATACAACAATGCTATTTGTGCTGCTCGCTTTAATGACTATAGTTGCATGATGTTCAGAGGTCAAACTCACCACTGTAACACAGCACTGAAAAAAAAATGACATCTTTGTTCTGCTCAATAGGCCATTATGGTAGCTTTACTATTTGGTCACCATAGCACTGCTCGGTATTAATACATTCAGACAGATAACCCACCCCACAGCACTGTGGGCCTACAAATTCATCTATAAGTAGTTCTTTGCTGTATCATGTGACACAGTTTTTCAGAAATATCACTGCAAAGGGACACAGGGATTCTTTATGAATTTCAGCAAAAATACTCTCAGAATGAAAAGAAACACTTGCTTAAATGTTTGGAGTAAAGAAATATGACTGATATGTATAGAGTCAAATGCTGGAGATGGACACAGACCATAAAGCAATGTTAACATTGTTTGGTGACCATAACAGCCTTCCCACCATGGCAACAGCAGCACACATCCAGAGATGGGCAATAATCTTATCCACTTTCAATTACCAGAGTGAATACAGAATATTCCAGCGGCATAGCAATGTTGATGTTATCCCAAAACTCTGCTTGACTTACAAAACCATGTCTAACCCAGCTCTATTAGAAATGCTACATCTAAAGGAATCCCAATCCCTCCACACTACACGGTCCAGAGACCTCAACCTCATTACCACAATCAACAGAACAAGCTGGAGGGACAGGTTCATAACCCAGAGACTGCCCATGCTATGGAATAGACTTCCCATACATGTCAAGCAGGGCGTCTCACTGGCCCTCTTCAACAGAAATCTTGATGAGTGGATGGGAAATAGAAAATTCACCCCAGGGATCACTCCAGTGGCTCTACTCGACAGAGGCCCTGGGAACTAAGGTCGGGTGGCACAATGCCAGGGAAATCCTATGGACTAGGTTTGTAAAGGCTCCAGGGGCCATTAGCCTAGTACACACCTATGAACCTAAAACTAACTTTGCTAGAAACTACTGATGAAATACCCAAAGGACAGAATTTATAGACGTTCACTTCCAAGAGTTTCTGATAAAAGTAAAATGACAACATGAATGACAAGAAACTAAGACAGTTTCTAAACCATGGGTGGGCAACATTTTGAGCAGACTGTAAAAAAACTTCACTTTTCCTTTGCAAGATACTAAAGTGCCAAGCAAACAAAGGGCATGAGGGATAGGAGTAATATATGTGATACTTGATATGTATTTATTTTTAGTATACTGGCTATATTTGGCATTGATAACAGGCAATAAATCTGAGCTCATTTGCAAAAATTATTTAAGAAAAGTTAAAAAAAGCAAGGCTATTATGTGACTGATTGACACTCCCCTGTGCTGGTCTTTGGTGGTGTGCCAATAAAAATACACTGAAGTGCTGCTTACTGGTGATGGGGGTAGCTTATCCCTGTTATAGACTATTAAGCTTTGCAGAGGAAGGCTAGCTTCCAAGATTAGATGAGAGCTTAAGTGTTTTACAAAATCTCAACTCTCCAAGAAGAAATATTGCAACCATGCCTCTCAGCTGAACACAATTATGTCAAATGTTCACATTTCTGCCTGTTACTTTAGTTCTGTTTTTCATAAAATGCGTGACTGTCTAGCAAATCCCTGAAGAATAAAGTAATTAAATAGTGGAAGATGTTTGTGTTTCAGTCTTCATATCTCTCAGAAAATGCATTCTAAGGTAAAACTTGTTAGCCTAACAACTTTCTAAGTTTATAAGACCAATATTTAAATCTGTCCCTGACTTTGGGCCCTTGTTCCCTCATTATTTTTGGCTTAGTCCTAAATTCTTGTGCTAATAGGTTGAGAGGTATAGTTGTACCTATGGAGAATACAGAATGATTATTCAGTGGAAACTGAGAAATAGTATTAAAGGAATTGCATATTAGTCATCCTGGTATTTTCTGAAAATCGTAGTTCTTAAGGTGGCCAAGCCAGATGCTGAAATTGTGCATATGTACAAAGAATGTGTGTGATGTCAGACAGAACCAAAAATGCTTATACAAACATTATTACACCCTTGAGAATTTCTAGGTGGATGACAGAAAACATGTACTACAGATTTTTCAAGTCCATTCATTATTAGAGTGTTTCATGATTGTACTGGATGCATATTTCAAAGATCTAGAAATGGTTTTGTATGTCTGGAGATAATGTCACAAGCTATAATCAGTAGAATGAGAAGACTGCTACTTGCAATTTACAAGAACATATTGTAATGGGTAACAGTGCCAAAGTCACATTAGAATTTTAGTAATTTCATTATACAAAGTGCACTAGGGTTTCATACTTCAAAAGGCTTAGAATAAGATTCTATTCAAATACTCAATGTTGGAATGAAAAACATTTTCAAACAGTGTTAGATATGGAAGATGAAGTATTATTATTTTTACTACAGTACTGAATATCTGATGGTAATGCAGGTTAGACACTTGCAGAGCTACTCTTTAGTAGACATGTACTTGCCAAACTGAACATAATTAAACCATTCTGGTATTTTGCTCATCACTGACAGACAGTGATAGCAATTAAAAAATGTTTCAGTATAAGCATGAAAAAGATAATTAAGACAATTATATGAGTCTAATTAAGTGTGGCTTTGAACATCTGAGATACGAGCATATGAGGTCTAAGTGGATTTGAGGTTTGACAACTGAGTGCTGAACAAACAGATCAAATTTTATTTCATCTTGACGAGACGCAAGTGTCACTTACAGAGGACAAAATGATTGCTAAAGTCAAGAATAAATGAGGTTATTCAAAATCCTGAAGAGGTCTTCTCAAAACAAATGCAGAAATAATGGAAATGTCTACTAGATCATGACATACCTCTCAATTTCTTTGCTTATGATTTCCAGACAAAACCAAAAATAATTGGGGGGGGGGGCAAAGGCTCAAAATCAAGGACAATTTCAAATATTACTCTTATCCACTTAAAAAAGTTACTATAACAAGTTTTCCATTGACATGGATTTTTTGAACAATAAGAAGTATGGAACTCTAAATGTCTGGCATTATTGACTGACTGTAATCCTCAGTGACTTACCAGATATCAAAGATAGTACCAGGGTAAGGGGAAAATATGAGGCAAAATCAGGGACATTATGCAAAATTTTGGAAATTTGAGAGGCATGCATCATGATAGTGAATTATGAATTCACAAGGCACTCTGATACTGAAATGTATGAGTTTTCTGACAGCAAGTGCCAGAGATCTGATATTCATAGAGGGTGTAGAAGCCAAATCATCAGCTGACTTTTTGATAAACTCTCTGTATACAAGATGAAGCACTTGCTGCCTCAGTCAAGACACTCAGAAATGACATTTTACTCTGTAGCAATTAATAATGTGTTTTGGGGTTATGAGGTATTTTGAGCTGTTATTCAGCATATTGATATTACTGACATAAAAGTGAGTGAGCCAAGCTGCAGTATGAGAATGTTACTGGACACAAATGCAGTACTCATAAAATAAGTATCTCAAAAGTGAACATGGTCTCCTTTACTCATATTGGGACAGTACATTACTGATAAGACATCATTGGCATGTTTTATCTTTGGCATGAACTTCAAGTTATGGCCTACACGAGTTTCTTTTTGGTGTTCAGTGGAACACAAGTCATTTAATCACAGCTCTGTTTTAACTGACAAAGCCTTCTTTGAATAAATCAAAAATCTCATAAACAAATGCCTGAAACTGTGCAGAGACAATTGTAAATGATATTACATACTCAGACCCAGAGAATACAGACAATCACACAGCAGACAAATTTATCTCAAGCTTTACCCCTTTCTCTTCCGATATTCTCAGATCAAATTCTCACGTGAACAGCCCCATCAAGTATCCCAAGAACAAGTTCTCAAGTTGCCAAGACCAAAAACACTATATCTATGGAGCCAAATAACATATCAGGCTGCCTACTGGTTAGCCTGAAACATAACTTGCCTGATCCCTGACAGAAGTAATTCAACATCAGCTTCCAAAGAGGTTTCATACCAGATGAATTTGGGACAGCAACAGGCATTTCTTTGTTCAGAGGGGAAGCTTCAATAGACTCAAGTTATTATAGACCCATAAGTCTGACCAATCTTATCTGTAAAGCTATAGAAAGGATCATTATGGAATTAATAAATAAGGATCTACGTCTACACACTCTGCCTAATCCATTTTAGTCTAATCACGGGCAGGACCTGCCTACTTAGCCTGGTCAACTTATAAGAAGATAGTGAAGCAATGGATGAGAACAAAATAGTGCACACTGCGTATCTAGACCTCACAAAGTTGTTCAACATCATACTGCACACAGCTAGCGTAGATAAACTCTCACAACTAAATATCAATCCCTGTGGAACTCATTGGATAGCAAACTGGCTCAAACAAACTCTAGAAAGTTAGGGTGGACAACACTACTTCCTCCAAAAGACTTGTCTCTAGATGTGTACCCCAGGGTATAGTCCTTGGGCTACTCCTCTGTTATTTACTTCTCGGAGGTCAAAACTAATATTATGAGTTTGTGGCTGACCAAGTTGGCAAATGATTGCAAACCTGGCAGCATCATAATCTCTCCAGAGGACACAAAGATACTCCAAGAAGGCCCATTGTGAACAAATAGCCAATGTCAAAACCATGGACTAAAACAAAGTGACAGAAAGTGTATATAAATAAATTTGCTACATAACTATTTTATTTATTTTTGGCAAAAGTTGATAGATGCTAAACTATGGAAAGCTTAGTTATCAATGTACGCCCAGTCCCACTGCATCATTCTAACTCTATTTACATATGAGGTCAACAGAATAAGAGAATGTATATTAATGTATATTTTGTGGAAGAAGCCTTTCATTTATAAGGTTTGGCATTATTTAGTGGCGATATCATTCACCAACTATCACAAAACTCAAAAATGTTATAATGGAGACAGTAAATAATATTACCAACAAATTCTGCTAACACTATATGTTGGCATTCTTCAAGCTGCATTGTCTTGAGACGGGATCGTGACTAAAATACTCCCTTTTTAATTTCTCCAAGTCTTTTGAGTTTCTAATACCTTGACGGGGTTGGACCCATTCCTAATCCTAAATCAAAGTACAAGAAATTAGTATTGTTTCACTCTTTGATGTTTGCCAGAAGTGCTGTTCGCAGCACCCGCAATGCGCTCAGTAATGACTCCTGCAGTTCCTGCGGAGTTACATGTAGCTGTAACGCATCTAAATACGACTTTTAACTTCTTTTTTAAGACCCGCTGCTTCTACTACTACTGGAACTATCTGAGTAGTGGATATCGTTCTTCCACATTGCCCTCGTTTCTGGAACTCCTGGTGGGGTTTGTTCACTTTTTCAGAAAGTAGACAATAAAAGGTGAGACAAACTATATAACAAAATAAACACAAACAGAAGAACAGAGCTTTCAGACCAAATGAAATTAAAAGGACGCATAATCAGGATCTGTTGCGCTTTTCCCTTCTCTGATTAGACGTGTTTTAAAATACGGGAGGAGCTCGGAAATCATAATCAAATATAATTCTGGGTGGAGCTTGTTAGGTAGGTATGACTCAGTTTCGCAAGCGTCATTGGCTGATTTCGTTTTCTGAGCCAATGTTTACATCCCAAAGCCAAACTTGTGATTGGCTACGGTAAAAAGGTTCTTCCGTATTGTGGTTCCGGGGTCGGAGCGCTGATGTGGCGACTGATACTTCCTTGACTGGACTGCACGGCCTGAGACTGGTGAGTGAGGTGGGATTAATCTAGGGGTGTTATTACGGAAAAAAGTCTAGATCTCTGGCGGAACGCTTGCTGTCAGTGAACAGATAATAACTTCAGTAAATGGAGACTTAGTTGATTATGCAGTGTTAGACAGTGCCCCATGCTAAAGATTACTATACTTTAGTGAGGGGTACGTAGTCTCAGTGTGTAAGGTATGCCATTAGGCATGTTGCATAGATGCAATGTAAAGTACCCTGGAATTAGTGGTCAGCAGGAATGTCGTATTCCATTACATGTAGCACTTTGGTGTTCTCGTTACTGTAATCCCCAACACAGGCTGTTTGCAGATAAAAGTTTATGTAATATTTTATGGTTTTCTCTTTAACACGAATTTGATTCCAAATACATTCTGTTTGCAATTTGATAAAAAGTGTGCCCGCATTACAGTTGATGACTTATCTAAATGTGGCTGTGTTGTTTGTTTTCTGACACTTGGAGACATCATCAACAAATGGTAGCGTGGGAACAGGACAGTAGTCTACCTGCTCTGTGGGACATTAGTGACATTCAGGAAAATATGGTATCGGTGCAATGCGAATGGGACAGAAGTGATAGCTATGTACGGTGGAGCAATCAGTGCTAGTAGGAAGAGAAGCAGCAGTTACATATGTACAGTGGAGATCAATACGTTCCATTTGTTCTTCTCTTTATGTTCTCTGTTACATTTGAGAGCCCGTTTAATTTCTGATTGCTGTAATATGCTCGGTGCACCTAACAAAATAAAACTGGACATTAGCAGTTTTGTACCTTTTAGATTACAGTTCTGCCGTAACTGAAGGGAAGCTTTTGGAATTAAGTAGTGATGCCAGACATACCTCTCAACATCTTAGTACAAGAAAAATGGACAAAGCCTAAAATAATGGGAGTAAAAGCCTAACATTCTGGATATATTTTTCATACTTATAAACTTAGAAAATTGCTAGAGTAACAAACAGGATTTGTTTTAGCATGCATTTTCTGAAGTATGTACAGTCTGAAACTCAAATGAATGTCATTATTTAGTGACTTCAGTCATTAATGATTTGCCTGAGAACACATATTATATGAATATTTTATGAGGAAAAGACCAAAAATATGAGGGAAAAGAATTGAGAGGTATGATGCCAGAACATGTACAGTAATGGAATAAGAAAATACACCAGCGTGTTTTTAATGTCGTATTTTTCCCAGTTGTTGATATGGAAGTTGCAACAATGAAAGTGATGATTTTATATATAATATATATAAAGATGGACAGGTAACTTGCTTCTGGATATTTCATATGTTCTTCTAGTTCCCAACTTGGCTGTTAACTGTCCCTGAGTTTGTCTCATTTTTGCCTATTCCCACATGACATTTTTGATTTTCTGGTAAATCTCCGAGGATTGCAGTGTGTAATGCCAGATATTACAGTGTCATACTTCTTATTTTTCAGAAAGTGCATGTTGATACAAAACCTGTTCTCTTAATGTTTTATATGAACTATAGTAATATTTTAAAATGGTCCCTTATTTTGTGCATTTGTCTGTTTTTTTGGTTTGGTCTCTGTTTCTGGAGCAAAGATGTTAGAGTTATGTCTCCTTACCAATCATGATTTTCTGTTCAGTTCTGTAGCACTTTAGCTTGATAGGCAGATTCTTTTCAAATATTTTAATGAAAAAAAAAACTCAGACAAGAACATGTTGTCATGTTTTGGATACTGACAGCTGTTCTTTGCATTTTAGAGGCAAGAAGTAGAATACAAAAATGTGCACCTAACTCACTTTTTCTTATGTTGTAGATGGTGAAAATTGTTTGTTACAGGTTTTGTGAGGCACATTCTGTGAGGCACAATCTAGGGGAAATGTGTGCATTTTTTTCCAAGTATGTTTGTAAACAAAGTTTTTATTTGTGGTTTCCAGTAGTTTTGTACTGTGGTAGTAATAAGTCCTTATCAGTATGTGTATTATGCTAAAATTATTTCACACCTAGCGTACTCTGTCATTAAAGTCAAAGGCCTTAATACCAATCAATCAGTGCTGATGTTGAAATAAATCTTGTTTACCTTTATACCTTGACAAAGACTTTTTTTTTTCAGTTGTACAGTTTGAAAACTGACTATGTAGGTTGGGACATACTAATTAGATGTATTCTTTTAGTGATAATTTTAAGGCTAGGCTTCAGCAGAATACAACTAGACAACATTATTTACCATTGTTATAGTTACCAAACGGTGCTATGGAAAATGCATGTTATGGATACATATTTTATGTAGTTAAACAATGAAATGTTTTCAAAATGCTCAGATGGCTCTATTAGGCATAGTACTTCAGCACAAATTTTGCACATTTGTATAAAAAAAACTCGAGCATGGGAACAAGGAGTGTGAATTACAGATGTGTTTTTAACAAGTTGCATTCATTGCTTTTATACTAAAATCAGTAGTAAGAAAAAACTTGTTCTGTTGCAGAACTAGGAATGTGGACCTGGCATGCATTTGCTGTGAAGTGTTGTTTTTATTGCTGTCAAACTGGATAATGTAGGTTTAAAAATGTGTATTTTAGTCCATATTTATGGTTCCATGTTTTTTTTTCCATTTCAAGACCTACTGATGCTATTCTAAATATTATCTGAGGAGCCAATAGAAAAAGACAGTAACGCTTTATAGTGAGCTACATTTTGTATTTAAATTGTTTTCACTTCCTTTTTAAAATGCATGTTTTACATTACGTGTTTTGATTAATTCTGCCAGTTAGTATGGTGAAGACTTGCTTGTTGGTGGACTTTTGATCATGTCATTTGTTCACTGAAATTTGATGACTTAGAAAATGTGCAAATATAATATCATGTTAATAGGAGTATATTTATATGTCTATAGTTCATCTGTTTTGCATTTTCCCATTTCCTTTCTACTTTTAGCATGTATATTGTGTATTACTTTAAATATGTTTTGCATTTTGCAATCTTTTCTCAACCTACCTCATATGTCCTCTACCTCTCTGTATGAAGTAAAACTTCCTCACATCTATTCTAAGTTTAGTTCCGTCTTCCTCCCCTTCTTACCCTGTTCTCTTGCATTCTTCACCTAGTCCTGTCCCTTCCTTTCACTGTACTGTTTGTCCATATTATGACCTCTATATCTTTTTTCTGTAGTATACCTTTTCAGCATGTCTAGTTTAATTTCACATTCTCCTTATTTTTGTAATCTTTCCTAATATATTTTCAGAAGGTTTAATGTTTAATAGCAAGGTATGTGCACTGATCCAAGGACCTTTTTTCAGACTGGGCACAAAAGCAAATAACAGAAGTTAATTGTTATACTGCATACTGCATAAAACTTGAACTTGGTTATATTCCAAATATTTTACAGTGGGTTCTCTGAAAAATTTACATTTAAATCATAGTTATGTGCTAAAGCTTAACATCAACTTGCACAGTCAGTTAAGCAAATTAGAACAGTTAAAAAAAATGGAAAAATGGAGATGGCGCAATACATGTGCATACACATGAATGTGAATTATATATGCAGCACAGCGGTACACTGGATAGAAAGAAAAAAAATAAAATATATATTTATTTTTATAAGAAAAATGATATTGCATATTTACCATAAAGAGAGAGTTGTCTACTGAGAAAGTTGTGAAATTGCAGTAAAGATCCAAATTAGCCCTTGTTGTTAAAACAAAAAGAGCTATAGCTTTCTTTAAGGTGCTTTAGGAGTTTTTTCCCCTAAATTGTGGGACTGGTGAAGGAAGTTTATTTCCATTGGGTTCATATGCATGTGATCCAAAAGGCCATTGAGGAAACTAGTCCACTTTTTCCCAAATGCCCCAAATCACTGCCTGATTAAGTGACTCGTTCAAGATCACAAACTAGGTAAGTAGAGGCTGAGGAACTCAAACGTTATACCACAGGAAGCGGCTAATTAACAGTGAATAGCCTCAATCTTCTGCATTAACTGGGTGGAGCTGTTCCTGAAAAAGTCTTCAAGTATTGACATATGCAATTAAAGGTTTTATAATGTCAGGAAGTTATCTGTGCCTGCATGCAAATCATGAGCTAACGATTTAATTTTTGGTTTAGCTATGAGAGTAAGACCATAGTTGGCATAGCAAATTTTAAAAGTTAGGCTGGTTAGCAGAAGACAGGTTGAGGCAGAAACAGGCAACCACTTTGCATTCTTTTTGTTAAAACACCTTTAATGAATTATCACATTTAACATAGGCAGATTTACATTAGCATTCTTGAGGGCAGTGCAGTTATATGTCCTGGGGCAGTTGTAATAACGTTATTGATTTTATTGATGGTTATTTGCATAGAGTAAACATTTTGGCTGGAATTTAGTGTGCTTATGGGAAGGACATACATTTATCTGGATATAAGAATGTTTATATCTGGTTATAAGAATGTGTATTTCTATTGATCTGTGTTGAGGTGATTTAAAATAGTGCAGTAGGCTCTGAGGTTTGTGTGGATTTTGAAGGTAATATTTTCTGTATATTGCTTAAAGGAGAAGTTGGGGTTCATGAGGCATATGTTGTATTTGTTGGACCTTGTTTTTTTGTGTAGGTCAAAGACAGATGGAGAGGGTTCGATTGGTATACATTTTGACAAGTGTAAAGTAGAATGGTTGCTGTTGAGTTTATATTTGAGATATTTGCATAGTTTTTATGGCCAAATTGAAGTTGTTCCTTCATATGGGAAATGGGGTTGCCTGTGTAGTACAGAATTACATTACAACTGCATAGTGCTCTCCTGGGGGGTTCTCCTGGGGGGGGGGGTGGATGTACTAGGTTACTTTGTTAATATACAAGGAAGAAGTGAATAGGACTTGGCATGGATCAAGGGATCCCTCCAGAGAACATTCTAAGGCTAGAATGTTGATGAGCTCCTTGGATATTAAAGTTTCAGTAGTGGATGTTGTCTTTAAACCAAGTTACTATGTTTGGGCTGAATTTAAAATTCCTAAACTTTTACAGTAACGGGAGGTAATCTACACTTTCAAAAACTTTTTTCACATTGGTAAATATGCCTTCTGCCAGGCTGTTACTGTGCATGGTAAAATAAATTTTATTTCTGAATGTATTATGGCCAGGTCTGAACCCGTTTTGTGAGTCAGTAAGCAGCCCATTTTTTTGTGCTCAAGGATTTGCCTGCATAGATTTCTTTAAAATTTTGTTAAGGGAGGGTGGAGATAGTTGTGGACTTATAGTCTTGTGGGGATGAGGGAGCTGGAGATCTGAGGAAGTACTGTGCCAGTGATTAGGGAAAGGATGAATATCATGCACTACAGGATTAAAGAGGTGTTGAGCTGACATATATAGAGAAATGCAGGATGTAATGTATAATGTTTGGTGCCCTTTTTATTTTTTTTTCCAGTTTTGAAGAAGTTGTGCTGATTTTGTTTTAGTAGTGTGAAAGCAGAGTGGTGGTAAGAAGCAGTTAGTTTATGACCTTTATGAGCAGCCCATTTGCCATGGAGAGGAATGAGTGTCCAGTGTTGGATTTGCAGTATTTGAGGGAAGGGAATGTATCCCTATTTCTTTCTTTTTTTTTTTTTTAAACAAGAAACATCTTTATTGAATTATCACTTATGACATAGGCAGTCGTACATTTTATATAAATGAAAGCAAAGCACACTAACATATCTTCAGCTGCATCACATGTGATTTTCTATCCAGTCATTTGTCAGTCAAACATTACATAGCTCATTCAATGTCTGCCTTCAGTTAAACCTCATTCCTCCTCCAAAAAATATATTCTGCATGTGTTGTTCCCTAATTTGCTCCTACTTGTTTCCCAAAGATCTCACTTCCAGTTCTTTTACTTTATTGCTATATTCACTACTTCGAGTACAGTTAGTTTAGACTTTGATTTTCATTTTCTTGTTGCTGCTTTTTTGCCATCCACATGAATTAAATTCAGCAAGGCCTTACTATATATAGGTAATTCCAATTTTGTGTCACAGCTTAAAAAGTCGTTTCCTTAGTTACACCAGTTTGCTCACCCAGTGTTTCTCAAAGAGTCTGCAGGGAATTTTTAAATCTGCCAGCTCATTACACCCCCCCCCCCATAAATATGTTCCCAGTTACCTCTTTCTTCCCCCATCACACCTCCAGCATTTGCACTGTACCTCAGGGAAATTTATTTGGAGTCTGCTTGGGGTATAAAAATACCAGTGCAAACACTTTGAAGCAGCAATCCTAAATATTCTAGACTTTATTGCATATTTGGGAGCCATATGTATATATATCCTCTCATTGGTTATTGGTTAAGCAATTCACAAGGAAACAATCTTCCTTTCTAACCTCCTCTGATTGATTCTTATTGATATCAGAATATAGGCATTCCTTATCAAGGATTGATATCAGAATATAGGCATTCCTTATCCAGGATTGATATCAGGTTATTGGTTAAGCAATTCACAAGGAAACAATCTTCCTTTCTAACCTCCTCTGATTGATTCTTATTGATATCAGAATATAGGCATTCCTTATCAAGGATTGATATCAGAATATAGGCATTCCTTATCAAGGATTAATATCAGAATATAGGCATTCCTTATCAAGGATTGATATCAGAATCTAGGCAATTTGTAGTCTGCTGTCCAAATGTATTCTTGGCCTTCTCCTGTTCTGTTACATTTCCCTTCTCTAATTATTTGCTTTCAATACCTTGGTTCCTTTGCCAGTTTTCTCTGGTAAATTTCAGCTCCCTCTTGCCTATTATCTGCACTCCTAATTGCAGTCATCCCTCTCAGCAGAATTTCCTTTCTTCCAAAATCCCAGTTTCTTTTTTCTTGAGCTTCTCCTGCTTCATCATCACCCCTTTCCACTTGAATTATAGCTTTCTGTTGTGCTATGTAAAGGAGCCTTAATTGTGTAGCTCTGAAATGCCCCTTTAATCCCAAACCATCTTGCTGTGTTTGAAGGATCAAATTATTCCACCTGACTTTTGCCCTCTTCCTCTGTCAGATAAAATTCTTCAATTCTTTATTCTCTTCTGGTTGATAAAAAAATATGCCTGACCTGTGTATAAAACTAAAGGGACTACAACATTTTCATTGCTTGTATCTTGCTATCCATGTGCATAAACAGAGCTTCAGTTTCTCAGTTTTTGTATTATCTTTTTAGTTTCTTCCCAGATGTCCTTAGTTGCCATAACAGAATCCCTTTTAACCCGTACTGCTAAGTACTTTGTTTTAACATGTCCCCATACATATCAGTATTGCTGAACCAATTCGTGTGTGCACATAGTTTACAGGTATTGCCTTTATTTTATCTTCATTCATTTTGTATCCAGAGAAGACTTGAAACTTTATCAGAATGTTCCACAACACTGAAATGTCCTTTTCTGTTTTTATCAGCTACAAAATATCAGCAAATAGACAACTTTTCTTGATTACCATACCAATTGTATCTTTGAATTTATGGGTCCCTTATTTTCTCTGCCAATGGCTCTAAATGTAACACAGATAACAAAGGGGAAAGAGGACACCCTTGCCTGGTTCCTTTGTTTAAACAGAACTTTCAAAGAGGACCCACCACTTTAATTTTCACCTGATCCCTCCTATATCCTTCTAATTACCCTTATTATTGTGTCAGAGAATGCAAATGCTTCCATTGCCGTACTCATAAAATCCCAATGTACTCTGTTGAATGTTTTCTATGCATCAAGATCCACCAACAGTGGTATTTTTTTCCATTCTGCTTCACTATGGATCAACATTGTTTTTTCATGTTTTCAGGTGTTTGCGTCCCCTCCACAAAACCACATTGATCCTTATTTATCAATTATGGCATCACCTTATGCATTCTTTTAGCCATTATAGACATAAACAATGTATAATCTTGGTTGAGAATTGAAATGAGCCTATATGAAGCTGGATCTGATGGGTTTTTTTACCATCTTTAGGTATTACAGCCACTACAGTTTTCTTCCAAGATCTTGGTGATTCTCCTCCTACTTTTAAAACCTTTCAGGTCTCTGCCACTTTTAATCCCTTTTAGCATCCAGCCTTCCACAGGAATACCATCTATTCCTGGAGACTTTCCTGTAGATTGGTTATACATCCTAATTTGTATCTCATTTCTTAGTATGCTATCCTAACTGTTAATAATTGAACCTCATGTACTTCTAACCTTGGAATATTTAATTCTTCCATAAACATTTCCTGTATACCAGGTTCTTGATCTGCTAACATAGGTAGCTATTTGAACTGGATTAAGCTGAGAACTAGATCAGATTGTTTTTGTTCTGGACCTTTGAGACAATATAAATAAACTCTTTTAGAAAATTCTAATAGATACTGAGTTGCATTTACATTACTTCCGGATTTATTCTTAGGTAGGTAGATTTGGCCTTTTTGATACCAATTTTGTATCTTTGTCTTATATAGCTTTGCATGTGTTGCTGCGGTGGTGCTGCTACGGTAGCGTTGTCGCCTCACAGTAAGACGTTATCCTGTTCAATTCTCAGCTAGAGTGTCTTCTGTGTGGAGACATGCATGAATGGGCGTACCTTCATTGAAGGTTGTGCGTCAGGGCCGGCAACTCGGCACGTAAAAATCTACTGCCAATCATTAGCGGACCAGAGTTCTGCTGTGGCGACCCCTAACCGGGAAAAGCCGAAAGACATATAGCTTTGCCTGTGTGAAGGCCAAAGGTTCCATTTATGCTGTGATGTGTCCCTTTTTCGTCTGCAGTGGTCATCTTCACATTTGACTTTACTTCTCTAACCATCACCCTCTTTTTATTTTTCCTACCCGATAACCATTTTTATCACTTGTAATGTAATTAATACTATTCCTACAGCTTTACTTTTCTTCTTCAACCTATTTTGTAAAATTGTATTGAAGGTTTTATTATTGTCTACTGAAATTGTATCCAGTGGTCTCCCTGTCTGCCCTTCTTTGTGGTTATCCAGTCAAAAAGTTGTAACATGGTTTACTAACACGATCTTGCTTCATGAACACATTTGTGTGGTAAATCAACAGTCCATTAGCCAAACTGAAGTTTTACCACATTAATTTTAGAATATCAACATTCCAAATTCATGCAGTAGGTGGACTGGACACTCTAAAATTGGCCATAGGTGTGTGTGGATGCTAGTGTGTGGTGTGGAAGAAAACTGTGACAGGGCTAGCGACCCGGCAGTGTAAACCTTAGCTGTAGATGATTGTCATTGTTGAAGTGGCACCCCAACCCCATGTGTAAAAATGGGGAAAAAGGGGTGATGGATGGATCTTCTCCAGGGTTAACACAATGCTTATCTGATCACTTTTTAATTAATAGTTGGTGATACAAGTAATACAAGTGTAACATAAAGTGTATTATTCTAGTCTTTTTATTGTGACTGCTTACATTTTCAGACACTACTGTTTCTAAACACGTCACCACCACAAATCTGTTGGAAAAATGCTATGAAGTTTTGCACTCTGCAATAAAGAATGATATGAACCTATCTGCCCTAGGGTATTTATAAGCCTAGCCAGAGTGTGTTTGGCTTTAGCCACCCATTTTAAATTAATTTTGCTATGCCCTTTTTCGAGGTTAGTATACTTTGCCTCTGTCTAACAGTGACACAGAAGTGATACCCAGGGTAAACCTACGATCTCCCATCCACTCATCAAGATTCCTCGTGAAGAGAGTCAATGAGGGACTCTGCCTAACCTGGACTGGGATTTTATTCCAGATGGGTTATGAATCTGTCCCTCCAGCATGTTCTATTTATCTCAGTGCTGAGGTTCAAGTCTCTCGAGCGCGTAGCTCGATGGGATTTGGATTTTCTGAGGTGCAGCATGTCCATTAATTCCGGGTTGGACATGGCTTTATACGTCAGACACAGATCGCCTCTGAGCAGGTGGTATGCCACTGAGTAGAGCTGGAGTTTCTTTAACCCGGCAGCATATGGCATCTGTTTGAGTCCTTTGATCCTCTTGGTGAGGTACTTTTGGGGTCTTTCCAGTTGCTGCAGGTGTCTGGTAAGGTACATCCCAAAAGGGGCATTGTACTCAATTATGGGCCTGATGAGGGATGAGTAAAGAGGCACGATGACCTCCCCTGATCTAGATGTGAATCCCTTCATGATTAGGTGGGCTATATAAAATGTTTTTCTAACCACTTTGGCCACATGGTTGTCAAATGAGAGATTGCTATCAACTTGGGTCCCCAGGTCCCTAATTACTTCTTCTGTACTTAATGGATTACCACCTATGTGGTAATTTGTGGGCACTTTGTTTTTGACAAAGGGGATGACTATACACTTTTTGGCGTTTAGCTTGAAGCCATGGCTCTGGCACCAGTTGTCTGTTTCTATGAGGCCCTTTTGGAGGATGCTTGTCGGCTGGAGAGTCTATTATGATGCCCAGTTTGCAGTCATCTGCGAACTTGGTCAGCCACAGTCCTTCCGTGTTGGCCTGCATCTCCGAGAAATATATACCGAACAAGAGAGGTCCCAGGACTGAGCCTTGTGGGACACCACTTGTAACTGGTTTGGAGTCTGACATGGCTCCAGCAATTCTAACCATGTGGGTTCTGTCCTTTAGCCAGTTTGCAACCCATCTAGTGACATAGGGGTTTATATTTAAGCTGGTGAGCTTATCTATAATGCCAGAGTGAGGTATTGTATCGAAGGCTTTTGCGAGGTCCAGGTAGGCTGTGTGGACCACCTTCCCCTCGTCATTGGCCTTGGTGACTGTTTCAAAGAAATCAACCAGGTTTAAGAGGCAGGATCTGCCCTTAATAAAGCCGAACTGGGTAGGATCCAGTGTCAAGTCCCCAATATCTTTATTTATGAGGTCCATGATGATCCTTTCCATAGCTTTGCAGACCAAGCTTGTCAGGCTTATGGGGTGATGGGAGCACTGTTGCTGTACGCCACTCTTTGGGTACATATCCTGTAGTAAGGCTGAGATTGAACAGTAGTTTTATGTTTGGGTTTAGCTCTTCTTGGAGTTCATGTAGGACACCGTCTGGTCCCATTGATGCTGTGTTTTTTGCTTTGGAGAGGGCAGCTCTTACCTGAGCATCTGAGATGTCAGGGGGGCAGCACTCTGCTGGGATAGATATTTGCCCTTTTGGTGGGGGGGTGAAGTTTGCGCTGAACCTGTCAGCTAGGATGTTGGCTATGTCTGTGGGTTCGGTGTATTTTTTGTCATTTTGGACTAATTCTGAGCATATCTGGGAATTTCCACCCAGGTTCCTAACATAACTAAAGAAAGCCTTGTGATTATCCTTAGTGTCCTGTGCAATTTTTCTCTCGAAGCTGGCCTTAGACGATTTTATGAGTGCCCATAGTTTTTTGCTAATACTGATCAGGTTTGTAATGTTGGAGGAAAATATAAAAGGTTTTTGATTTGCCTTTTGGTTTAACGAACTCTAATGTATGGGTCAACATATGCTGTTTGATCAGTTGTTTTAAAATGGCATATGGATTCCTGCCACCAGTGTTGATGGTGGGGCACTTTCTGTATATCTTTTCCAAGATACAGTGTTGAAATAACAAGTGCAGTATAGAACTGCTGTGGTTAAAGACTTGCTAGATTTGTTGAGTAAGGTTAGCCCTGTGAAAGATATTAGCCTGGATGTCATAGATTGTGTGACACTTCAGTTTTGTTTTTATATATAGTCCACATTTTAGTCATTTCATTCTTTGATTAAGAAGATTGTGAGTCCATTTGGAAATATTGTTGGTTAAATTTTGTGATACAAAAATGGACCACAGTAATGTTCGCTGTTATGTTAACTATTAACTTGGGAGAGACAAGATTATTGGGGGTCTATATTACGGCTTTGAAATGCTGCAACATCGAACACCTCAGTGCCGACAAGTATTCAGTGAAATTCACTTCCACAATTCACTGAATACTTGTTGGGCAAATAAATACTTGCCCTGCAATGCAACGGAACTAATTCTACCTAAACCAAACCTATCCATGTGGGGGCTGTGCCCCCATACCCCTCTAACTAAATATACCAACTCCGAGATTGCACTACAGTGGAGAAAAGGGTAACATTGTGTAGTTGGGCAACTACGTCTTAGCCCTTGAAGTATTCAGCGAATTGCAGAAGTGATCTTTGCTGAATACTTGTCGGCGTTGAGGTGTTCAGTGTTATTGCGTTTCGGCGCTGTAATATAGACCCGATCATTGGTAAATGGCATTAGCCTTAAAGATGGAAAATAAATATTTGAATCATCTGGATGTTTTTTAGATTTATATAGCTTTTATAAATGTTTGTAATTTTGACATTACATAGTCCAGAAGAGTCATTACTTTAACAAAAAACTGAGTGAAATAGAGTTGAGGTGTTGGTGGTTAAAGCTACCATATGGGCTGTCCTATCAATTTCAAGACTGGGAAATCTTGGTTCCATAAGCGAAAAAATATTGCCTCAAGAGGAGTTTTTACCCACATTTTTAGTGTCATTATCACCGTCTTATTTATGCAAAAGATTGTGTTGTAAAAGGTTCATTCATCTGTAAGAATGTAGACCTTTCTTTGAGTTAATTCATGGACTTGCTTGCTGTTTCATTTTCTGTGATTTTAAGTGCATTTCATTTTTTTTTTTTTTTTTTTTTTTTTTTTAGTTAGAAGAAAGTTGTGATAACTCGTATAAAAGCTGGCATGTTAGTATCGAGCTTTGTTTTTGGTGGACTGATTTTTGAATGCTGAAGTAGTGTAAGAAAGTTTGTGACTTAAGTGGCAATCTTTGAGGTTAATGAATAACAAGGTTATAAATGCAAGTCATTTACTTCATAGGGTAATTAAGTGTACATGGCAACTTTGCGTTATTTAGAATGTATAGAACATAGTTAATGGAGCATTTATTACCAGGCTGTTAGTGTCAGTCTTATGGAAAAATGGTCGAGTTGTTAACCATCTTATTTGGAAAGAACTCGGAAGTGTTTATTAAGTAGCACAAATAATTTTGGTATTTGTTACCCTTATGTAATTTTTGCAGATTACATTGAATGAGACTTGTGATTTGTTCATCTGGGCTTTTTGGTTGCCTTTGATGTATTTTCTGTGTGTGGTATTGCGCCTACTTTTTTGATTTTCCTGGTTAGTACTGCCCACTTTTATTGCTCTGCTTCTTTCTTCTACTGTTATTTATATGAATTATTTGATTTTGAACTGCCAAACTTTGCTTTCAAATGTGTGTGTCGCTGGCTTGAGACATGGATAAAAGTGCTACTCAATGCCAGAAGTCTAAATCTCAAAATGCACTCCCTCGAGGCACTCCTTAAAATGGAGAACATTGATATCTGTGTAGTGACTGAGACCTGGTTCAAGGCTCCAGAGAGCACCCATGCATTACCAGGGTATAACTCGTACCACACTTTTCGGCCATCTAACCTGGACCGGGACACCAAAGGCAGAGGTGTGTCCATATTCATTAAGGATATCCACACCTCTAGGCTAATTGCTCAGCATAATGCATCCGTGGTCATCTAAGTGCAAATAACTCTGGGCAAAACTGCAATCCAAATTGTAGCTTGCTACAGATCCCCCACCATGCCCCAGGATTCCCACTCCTCTTTTCTTGATATACTGGAAAATATTAGGGTTCAACCAAACACCCTAATGGGTGATTTTCAACTCCCCCCCCCCATTAGCTGGGAAAACAACTCGTGTACCAACTCTTTCGCTCAACGCTTTCGGGAATTCATAAATTCCAATGCCGTGGATCAACTTATCTACACTCCCACCAGGGGCAACAATATCCTAGACCTAGTCATTACCAACATGAGTGACCGGTGTTCCACACCTGAAGTTAACTCCTTGTTGGTCAGATCTGACCATGAGTTAATCATCCTAGATAGCCACTTCCCGCCTCCACCACCCATTAAGGAAACCACAGTAAAAAATTTCTCCAAAGCCAACTTCATGCTTCTTAAGACAGAAATGGTGAACTCTGACACCCATGCAGATGGACAATACAGTTATGACTGCTGATTCCTACACAAATGCACTCTATAAGCACTTGCACGAGTGCATGGATCGTGCTATCCCAAACAAAACCAAGACACTATCCTCCAAAAAAAGGAAGCCAATCTTGTGGTCCCCTGCCATAAATAAACTCTATAACAGAAGGAAGAAACTGTTGCAAAAACGAGTAAAATCCCATGAGTGGAGGAGCTCCCTGGTCAGCCTCAGTAAGAAGCTGAGATCCCTTATAAGATCCTCCAAAGCTAGCTACGATAACAAAATCGCCACTGATTCTAAGGACAACCATAAAACATTGTATAGCTATGTCAGATATCTCAGTGGCAACACCCAGATCTGCTCTGAGTTACAGCACAACGGCATGAAAATTACAGAACCAACTGATATTGCCAACATCCTGGCAGATAGGTTCAGTGCTAACTTTACCCCCCCCCCCCAAAGGGCCCATATCTATACAGGAATAATGCAGAGTCCCTGTAATCACAACTATGCAGGTAAAAGCTGCACTCTTCTTCTTTCGGCTTTTTCCCGGTTAGGGGTCGCAACAGCAGATCACTCGTCCGCTCACGATTGGCAGTGGAGTTTTACGGTGCTGAGGTGCCAGCCCGGTGCCCAACCTTCCACAGAGGGCACACGCATGCACACACTCACACCTAGGGCCAATTTGGAGTGTCCAGTCCACCTACAGCATGTCTTTGGGATGTGGGAGGAAACCAGAGCACCCTGAGGAAACCCACGCAACCACAGGGAGGACATGCAGACTCCACACAGAAGGCACCCCAGCCGAGAATCGAACTGGAGAACCTCTTGCTGCGAGGTGGCAATGCTAACCACTGCACCACCGTGGCCGCCCTAAAAGCTGCACTCTCTAAAGCCAAAAACAGCATCTGTGGGACTGGACAACATCCCGGGCTGCGTTTTACATGAACTTCAGAATGAACTGGCTCCCCACCTAAGCACCATGTTCCATCATAGCCTCATGTCAGGCTTTGTGCCCACTGAATGGTGCACAGCAACAGTTATCCCACTCCACAAAGGGGGAGCTGCCACTGATCCCGGGAACTGTCGCCCTATTAGCCTGACCTGTAAGGCCATGGAACGTATCATCATGGAACTCGTAAACAAAGACATTGGTAACCTCCAAACTCTGGACCCCATCCATTTCGGGTTTGTGAAAGGCAGATCATGCCTCCTGAACCTGATCGACTTCTTTGAGGCAGTCACCAAAGCTGTAGACGAGGGTAAGGTGGTTCACAGCGCCTATCTTGACCTCGCCAAAGCTTTCGACACCATCCCACATTCTGGAATTATGGCTAAATTCACTAAACTAGGTATAAATCCCTACATCACAAGATCGGTTGACAACTGGATCACTGACAGAACCCACACTGTAAAGGTTGCAGACTCCAAATCTGACTTCAAACCAGTGACAAGTGGAGTACCACAGGGTTCAGTCCTGGGACCTAGCCTGTACTTCAGAAAAGTAGATACCAAACAGGAGAACACAAAAGGCCTTTGGCTAACGAAGTTCACAGATGACTGAAAACTAGGAGCCATAGTAGAGTCCCCAAATGATGTGGACATCCTACAGAAGGACCTCACTGAGACAGATGCCTGGTGTCGGAGCCATGGCCTCAAGCTCAATGCCAAAAAGTGCATTGTCATCCCCTTTGGTAAAAACTCTGTAACCATGAGCTGCCACATGGGTTGCAGTCTACTTAACGCCGAATGTGTGATAAGAGAGCTTGGGACCCAGGTGGACAGTAGTCTCTCCTTTGATGATCACATCACCACAGTAGTCAGGAAATCCTTCTACATGGCACACCTCATCACAAAAGGGTTCTCATCCAGGAAAAAAAAGAGGTCATTGTTCCCCTCTACTTGACACTCATTAGACCCATTATAGAGTACAACGCCCCTTTTGGAATGTACCTCACAAGACATCTGCAGCAGCTAGAAAGGCCACAGAAGTACCTCACAAAGAGGATTACTGGCCTCAAACAGATTCCCTACACTGACCATCTCAAAAAATTCCAACTTTACTCTGTAGCATATCGCCTACTCCGAGGTTATATCTGCCTAACATATAAAGCTATTTCAAACCCAGAACTGTTGGACATGCTATACCTAAAGAAATCCCAATCCCACCGAGCTACATACTCTAGGGACCTAAACCTTGTTACCACAATAAACAGGACATGCTGGAGGGATAGATTCCTGTCCCAGAGACTTCCCATACTCTGAAACAAGCTACCCATCTATGTAAAGCAAGGTTTCTCATTAGGACTCTTCAAAAAAAATCTTGAGTGGATGGGAAATAGTAAATACATCCCAGGGATCACTTCTGTGGCTCTGCTCGACAGGGGCACAGGAAAATAACTTTATTGGGTGGCGTAAGCCAGGGAACCTTGTTGGCTAGGCTTACTTAGGCCGATAGCCTAGTACCTACCTATGAACAACCGATGCAGCAGAACCCATCTGAAGCATAAAAAAAATCGAAAACCAACAAACAACTCAAAATGGTAGTCTCTTGAAAAAAAATCTCAAAAATTGTGCAAGTAAATACATATGTCTTTTTTATTGTTATCAGTTTAAAGGTTGAGTGCTTTCGTGTGATACACAGACATTATCAAAACTATTTAACTTGTGCTCAATACCATGTTTAAATACCTGAACTCAAGGTCATATGATGATTAACAACCAAACCAAAATTGGCAGTGCTGTACATGTGCACCCCACTGGCTGTACAGAAGCAAGGGCCGCCTAAATTGTTCCCACCACACGGCCACGACCCAAGAGGATTTTTTTTTTTCACCCCCATGCCCCCGCAGTTTAAATATACCAACTCTGAGATCGCAGTACTTTGAGAAAAATGGAAATTATGCCCAATTCTGCGCGAACAGGTCGGTGGGTTATACGTGTACAGTATCGCCCCCAAATCATTGTATATTAAAAACGTTAATACTTAATTAACATGTAAAACTCTGCCGTGGAGCAGACCCTACACATACACAATAATGAACCTATGTTAAATAAAAGAAAATTACTATTTTAAAACTGTTGATATAGACGTGTTTATTTATACTAGGAGGTTTGGTGGCATTAAGTATTAATTGTCAAATCAGTTTTTCCTTTTCCAATCTTTCTTTCCATGAATGAGGTTGTGAGTCTATGGAAACTTTAGTTAATACAATGAAATTCCTAATCTTTTTCTTAATATCCAAATAGTGCTTGTAAATCCTATCACAATCCTATCACAGGACATGCACTGAGCTAAGTACACAACTGCTTTAGTTCTACAATTGTTTTGACCCTGACAAGTCAAATGATACCACTGTGGTACTGATGACATCCAAAGTACATCAGCACTCTCGGCACATTTTGAAATTCTACCTGATGTGTTCCTCTAGTGTAATTTACAACTCTCAAAATATCCTTTTACACACTTACCTCTCTTAAATGTACAGTTAGGTATGTAACCCTGTTTGTAAGAATCTATAGCTAATTTGTTCCAGTTATTTTCCATAATAGTGCACACATTATAACTAAAATAGATTATGAAAGTTGAACTTCGCTCGTCATTTTTACTGTTGTACAGCATTACCTGTTTGCTTCTCCTAAAAGTGGATTGGTAGGTAGTATTCCTATCTTTAAATACTTCATAAGCAATTTTGTGTACTAAAAATGAGGGATAACCAATATTGCAAAGCATAGCTTTTAAAACTTTTAATTCCTTGAACAATTGATCCACAGAAATAATATGAGATAAATTTGCCATTTAACCCCCAATACAAACATACATTTGAAAAGGTGGGTTTACAAAATGTGGTTGATAAGTTCAAGTACCCATATCTTTCCATGGCCATGGCTTGACATCTACGTAGTGAAATTCTTTGCAAGATGATACATAGGTGAGATTTAAAAAGTGGTTGGTCGTATTAATGTCTTTAAAAATGTTATCTAATTTGACACTTGTAGCTTCCCGCACCATAAATATGTTGTCTTGATATCTTAATACAGGAGAACCTTGTCGTACAATTTGACACTTGTAGCTTCCCACACCATAAATATGTTGTCTTGATATCTTAATAAAGGAGAGCCTTGTCATACAATATCTTAATACAGGAGAGCCTTGTCATACAATGGATGTGTAAACCTGTCTCCTTTTCCATTGTATTGGTACTAAATTTGCATAAGCGAGGACTGAAGCTGCTCTCCGTGCTATGCCATTATGTTGTTTGAAATACTGCCCTTCAAAATTTCAAAATATAAAAAAGTTGTTAGTTGAGGTGTATCCATGAACACCTCAACTAAGTTGATGCCAGTGTTAGATAAAGGAGATTCAGTTAGCACAGTAAATCCAGTGCATGCCTGCATCATGGAGTATAACAGTATATAAGCTTTGTATGTCTGCATTGATGAATTGATAATTGTCCTAAAAAGGGGCTTGAGCCACTGTTTTAAGGAAATATCATTAATCCTTGCATATATAAGAATGTAATTCTAGGACATGCTTAACTGTCTGATCTACGAATAGTGTTAAAGGCTCTGTGATAGACTGCCTTGCCGAAACAGTTGGCCTAAACAGAGGATCATTCAAGTTAGAATGAATTTTTGGACTACCGAAAATTGCAGGTACTAGATGAGCCTTAACATTTAAGAATTGAAATAACTGTGCTGAAATGACTTGCTGCAACAATAAATCTTACACCACAGTATGTGTATCTCCTTAATGGATGCACTATAGTGTGCTACCTACTATCACTAAGCAGTGAAAGCATTTTAGAAGAATATGAGAAATTGTACATTCCAGCCATCTCACCTCCTTTGTCTGATTTCATAAATCTATAATTTCTGCCTTTAGATACATTTTTAATACCACCATTTCTTGAGTAGAAAGATTAAAATACTTCCTATTTTTATTAATCTTGCAGTACTCTCTAATATTGTGCTCACAAGCTGTTTGTTATAGATAAAAGAGGTACAAGAGTTGGTTCACCTACCCAGCAAACCAACAAATAAGCAATTAAAATGTATGAGAGCAGTGACACAAAGCCAGGAGAAATGGTTTCATAATGAAGATTTTTGTCTGGGAAAGAAGAATGAAAGAATTTATTTCTTGCTGTTGTTTAATACATTTGAATTGCCTTTCATTTACTTGTGTAAGAGTTTGAGGCACTTACCAAGCATCTGATAACGTTGTTGATCTTATCTGTGATTTTTTTTTTTTTTAGTTTGTGTTGCCAAAAAATGTAATGTCCCTGATTAAGTCCAATATCTTGGTAGCTTCACTGGATACATTTGTCTAAGCCATGAGGGTAGTCTGTGTAAGATGGGATTGTTGAGGGGAAAATAATTAGTTACAGTAGGAGGACAGCATGCCCGTTTTCTCCCAGTAATGCAGCTGAATTGGTGTGAAGAAATACTGTGGGTGGTTCTAAGTCTCCTCAACTTTTCTTAGGTCACATCACATTATCTGTGCTGCAAGATCTCATAAGTACAAGAACACTTCACGAAGCACAGCAAATGATGTTGCACGAATCACTTTTTTATTTAACACTTAAAACATAAATGCCAACAGTGTAGACATATAATAGCACACAAATCTCCAACGGTCATACACAATGCTGAAGGATGTCACAATGCAGTAATAAAATCACGATGTAGTAATAAAAAATCCAATTGTTTGTTTATTCATTCAAAATAGGTGAGTGCTTTCATGGGAATGACTCCCACTTCTTCAGACCATTCAATAAAAGAAAGCACAAACAGTCCCTATATATACTACATTTTTCTTAATTGAATCATTCAAATTATTTAAGCTCCCCTCCCATATTTTAAAGTGACAAAGTTTAAACATTATGTATAATTATTTAAAATCATTTTATATATATATATATATATATATATATATATATATATATATATATATATAATATGAGTAATGCTACTCAACGCCAGAAGTCTAAACCTCAAGATGCACGCACTCGAAACTCTCCTTAGCATGGAGAACATTGATATCTGTGCAGTAACAGAAACCTGGTTCAGGGCTCCCGAGAGCACCCCAGCACTACCAGGCTATACCTCATACCATGCTTTTCGGCCCCAAAACTTGGACTGAACTACAAAAGGAGGGGGAGTATCAATATTCATCAAAGATGCCCACACTTCCAGGTTGGTGGCACAGCACGAAGCATCAGAGACTATCCATGTGCAACTAACAGTGGGTAAAACTGCCTTCCAGTTTATAGCCTGCTACAGACCACCCTCCCAAACCCAGGAACCCCACTCGGCCTTCCTGAGAACACTGGAAAATATGAAGGTCTCTCCAAACACCATTATATTGGGCGACTTCAACTACCCAAACATAGACTGGGAGCATTACTCTAGCTCCAACACCCTAGCCCAAAGGTTCCTAGAATTCATAAACTCAAATGCTATGGAACAACTTGTTACCACTCCCACAAGAGGGGAAAACATACTGGACCTGATCATCACCAACATGGGGACTCTATGCTCCAGACCAGAAGTGTATCCCTCACTGGTAAGATCAGACCATAAACTAATCCAACTGGATATTCACATCCCGTCCCCACCCCCTGCCCAGAAAACCATAGTGAAAAACTTCTCTAAAGCAAATTTCACACTCTTCAAAACCGAGGTGGAATCCTTCAAAGCCCCCGGGCCTGTGGAAAATACAGCCCAGACCGCAGAATCCTTTATAAATGCATTCTATGAACACCTTCAGGAATGCATGGATCATGTAATCCCAAATAAAACCAAGACCCAATCCTCCAAAGGCAGACGTCCTGTCTGGTGGACCCCAGCCATAAACAAACTATACAATAGGAGGAGGAAGCTACTACATGATAGAGCAAAATCCCAAAAAGGGAAGGCATCTCTGATCAGTATTAGCAAAAAACTATGGGCACTCATAAAATCGTCTAAGGCCAGCTTCGAGAGAAAAATTGCACAGGACACTAAGGATAATCACAAGGCTTTCTTTAGTTACGTTAGGAACCTGGGTGGGAATTCACAGATATGCTCAGAATTAGTCCAAAATGACAAAAAATACACCGAACCCACAGACATTGCCAACATCCTAACTGACAGGTTCAGCGCAAACGTCTCTTCCCCCCCCCCCCACCAAAAGGGCAAATATCTATCCCAGCAGAGTGCTGCCCCCCTGACATCTCAGATGCTCCGGTAAGAGCCGCCCTCTCCAAAGCAAAAAAACACAGCATCAATGGGACCAGACGGTGTCCCGGGCTGCGTCCTACATGAACTCCAAGAAGAGCTAAACCCAAACATAAAACTACTGTTCAATCTCTGCCTTACTACAGGATATGTACCCAAAGAGTGGCGTATAGTAACAGTGGTTCCTCTCCACAAAGGTGGTGCCTCACGGGACCCTGGAAACTATCACCCCATAAGCCTGACTAGCTTGGTCTGCAAAGCTATGGAAAGGATCATCATGGAACTCATAAATAAAGATATTGGGGACCTACAGACACTGGATCCTACCCAGTTCGGCTTTGTTAAGGGCAGATCCTGCCTCTTAAACCTGGTTGACTTCTTTGAAACTGTCACCAAGGCCATTGACGAAGGGAAGGTGGTCCACACAGCCTACCTGGACATCGCAAAAGCCTTCGATACAATACCCCACTCGGGCATTATAGATAAGCTCACCAGCTTAAATATAAACCCCTATGTCACTAGATGGGTTGCAGACTGGCTCAAGGACAGAATCCACATGGTTAGAATTGCTGGAGCCATGTCAGACTCCAAACCAGTTACAAGTGGCGTCCCACAAGGCTCAGTCCTGGGATCTCTCTTGTTCGGTATATATTTCTCAGAGGTACAGGCCAACACGGAAGGGCTGTGGCTGACTAAGTTCGCAGATGACTGCAAACTGGGTGCCATAATCGACTCTCCAGCCGACACAAGCATCCTCCAAAAGGGCATCATAGAAACAGACAACTGGTGCCAGAGCCATGGCCTCAAGCTAAATGCCAAAAAGTGTATAGTAATCCCCTTTGGCAAAAACAAAGTGCCCACAAATTACCACATAGGTGGTAATCCATTAAGTACAGAAGGAGTAATTGGGGACCTGGGGACCCAAGTTGATAGCAGTCTCTCATTTGACAACCACGTGGCCAAAGTGGTTAGAAAAACATTTTATATAGCCCACCTAATCATGAAGGGATTCACATGTAGATCAGGGGAGGTCATCGTGCCTC
This sequence comes from Protopterus annectens, assembly GCF_019279795.1. Classification (NCBI taxonomy): domain Eukaryota; kingdom Metazoa; phylum Chordata; order Ceratodontiformes; family Protopteridae; genus Protopterus; species Protopterus annectens. The sequence continues at coordinate 391,337,410 of NC_056745.1, read as the reverse complement.
TTTACTCATCCCTCATCAGGCCCATAATCGAGTACAATGCCCCTTTTGGGATGTACCTTACCAAACACCTGCAGCAACTGGAAAGACCCCAAAAGTACCTCACCAAGAGGATCAAAGGGCTCAAACAGATGCCATATGCTGCCCGGTTAAAGAAACTTCAGCTCTACTCAGTGGCATACTGCCTGCTCAGAGGCGATCTGTGCCTGACGTATAAAGCCATGTCCAACCCGGAATTAAGGGACATGCTGCACCTCAAAAAATCCAAATCCCATCGAGCTACGTGCTCGAGACTTGAACCTCAGCTCTGAAATAAATAGGACATGCTGGAGGGACAGATTCATAACCCAGAGGCTCCCTTCACTCTGGAATAAAATCCCAGTCCAGGTTAGGCACAGTCCCTCATTGACTCTCTTCAAGAGGAATCTTGATGAGTGGATGGGAGATCGTAGGTTTACCCCGGGTATCACTTCTGTGTCACTGTTAGACAGAGGCACAGTATACTAACCTCGAAAAAGGGCATAGCAAAATTAATTTAAAATGGGTGGCGAAAGCCAAACATACTCTGGCTAGGCTTATAATTGCCCTAGGGCAGATAGGTTGATAGGTTCATACTAGGCTATCAACATATATATCAGCTCCCTCCTGAACTTTTCTAACCTAGCTTCTACTTCTCTATTTAAAAAACATATTAAAGAACATCTTAAAACTCAATGGCTTTGTCCTTGTGCTAACCCAGACTGAAATATTTTCCCCTCCTACCCATACCCCTTTCCCCACTCCCCTAACTTAGGCCTCCAACCTAGGTCTCTAAATCTTGTTACTTTTTTCATAGTAAGAGGAAAAATTATAAATACTTTACTCTGATGTGCAATACCTGTTTTGTTTTACTTAGTTTAACTTTTAGCATAATGTCTATCCTATAATTTTATTACTATATTATTTCTTTTAACCAATGCTACCACTGTACTGTTTTCATACATGTCTTTCTTATATGTTGTTAACTTTGTTTTACTGTTCATGCTGGAGCTTTTCTCCCCGGGCCTGTACTGAAAATGGACAAATATCCAGTTAGACTAGCCCGGTGGTCAACAAATGTAAAATAAAATAAATATATATATATATATATATATATATATATATATATATATATATATATATATAGCTTCCTAATAATTAATATAACTTCATAAAACAGAAATTACATGATTTTGTAAAATATATAAAATATCTTATTAATACAACCACAGTAAATATCACCAAGAAGAACAAAAGCAGTACTGATGAATTTTCAAAGCCAACAGAAACAACATTAATAAATTCCTTCCATGTTGTGGGGGAAATTATATCACTTAATATTTATGTAATTTATCTATGAATTCCCCAATTTTTCAAAATCGGCTGTAGTGGAACTCTGGAATTAAGTCCAGTGCCTCTGTCAGCCTGCAACCGAATAATCCATCTTGCTTCAGATGTCTCAGTTTTATTACTGATATCCCCCCTCTTTCATTTTCCTTAACCATTTCTATCACCATGAATTTAAAGGAATGAGTTTCTCCTAGTTTCATAGTGTGTTTTGCTAGAGCATTGGTGTTATCTTTATTCCTAATACTCAAACGATGCTCTCTTATGCGATTTCTGAATTTTCTGTTGGTCTTACCTTATGTAATGACTCGAGCAATGGGTGCAAATTGCTAGATATACAATATTCTTTGTATGGCAGTTAGCCTTAACCTTAAACTTATATTCCTTTCCTGTGGCAGGATGTGTAAACTTATTGATGGTCTCTATGTATCCACATTGGTTACACTTTCCACAGGGTGAGGTACCATATACTTCCCCCATTGCTCTCCTATTCTAGGTCCGTAGCACAACATTCTTTTCAAATTTTTCTTGTTTCGATATATAAAACTAGGTCCATCCCCTACTATCTTTCTAATTTGTGGTTCTGATGTTAGTACTGGCCAATATTTCTTTAATACATCCCTCATGATGTTCATATTACTAGCATAGGCAGTGGATATCCTCAATTTGTCCTTAATGGGTTTGTGTATAATCACCTGCTCATCTCTTCTACCTGAAAAATAGGGTTTTCCTTTTGTATGTGTCAATTCTTGAATTTCTTGTACAGTATTTTTAAAATCTTGTTCCTTATAACCTCTCTTCCTGAACTTCATATATAAATCACCTATTTCATTTTGAAATGTTTCATTCTCTGCCGTGAGTCTGGACACTCTAAGCGCCTACCCCTTTACTACAGTTTTAAAGATGTGGCTAGGGTGCATACTTTCCCTATGTATAAAAGTATTTTTGTAACAATTTTTTCTATGTAACATAGTCAACCATGACCCATTGTAGTCTTTAGCTATCCTTACATCAAGGAAGTCAGTGGTGTTTGATGAAAAGTAAAGTTCAAATTTTAGGAAGGATGTGCTATTGTCTAATTCATTGTGGAAAGTTAATAAATCCTTTTCTCTTCCCTTCCATAATAGGAAGAGATCATCCACAAATTCTTTATAAAAAAACTATCTGTTGCCATCTTTCGCTAACTATATGTTGTTGCTCCCAATTTGCCATGATTATATTTGCGTAACTATTTGCGCTAGATGTTCCCATGGCCACACCCTCTATCTGACGGTACACTGCATGGTTGAAAAGCATTACATTGTTTCTTAGCACTTGTTCCACGAGGAGGCAAATAAGTTCTATATGTGTGCCTATATATGTTCCATCCTTTGTCAAATATTCTGTCAATGTCTCAACCCCAATGTCATTTGGTATGGAAGTACATAATGAATGCACATCCATTGTAACCATCAACACTGATTCCCCTTTATAATCATTACTTACAATGTGTGCATATAAATCTGTTAGAAATTGTTTAGTATTACATAAGATCACTTCATTTTTATTGATTAAAGGTCTTAATCGTGTTTCAGTGTATACTGATAGGGGTTCAGTCAACCATCCTCTTCCCAAGACTATAGGTCTTAGAGGTGGGTTGACTGGATCTTTATGTACTTTTGTTGCTCCTTGTATTATAGGTATTATTGGATATGGTGTCAAAAAGTATTCGTATTGCTCCTTAGATATCCATTTGTCCATAAGGCAATCATATAGTAATTTATTCTGTTTGCATATTATATCATTCACAATATCCCTTCCTATAACTTTATAAACTTTCCCATCACTTAATAATTTTCCCATTTCACTATCGTAATATTCCCTGTCCATAATTGCAATAGGACCACCTTTGTCAGCACCCTTAATTACTATCATTTCATCACTCTGTAATCACAGTAATGCCTCATGTTCCTTATTATTTCCATAGTTTTGTTTGTTGACATGCAATTTATCATACAATTCATTCTCACATAATTTAGCAAATGTTTCCACCATAGGATGATTAGGCGGGGCATATGTACTGGGTTTCTTTAAAACATTTTTATCAGTTTTAACATTATTGCCATATAACAGTTTTAATTGAATGTTTCTAACAAACATTCTAATGTCAATTATACTGTCCGTTACCTCCATTTGTTGGCAGGGAACCTCCATTTGTTGGCAGGGAATAAATGATAGCCCCCTGTTCAATAGTCCAATCTAACAGTTCGTCAAGTGCCTAGATGAAATATTCCATACTAGCAAATCTTCGGATGCTATTTGAACCAGTTCCTCTTCACTGACCGATTGGTGACTCGTGGTTGCCCTTTCTGTTGAAACGGCCCCTGCTCTGGGATCTGCCTCTTATATCTTTGCCTGACTCCATTGTTAGTCTGATTGGAAACACCGAAAAAAAGAGTGCAGTGGTGTTTAAATGTTCTTTTTGCACATTTAGAACTGAATTATCCTGCTCACTGATTGTTTTGTAGGATCTAGTTGTTTTAGACCGACTCGTCTCTCCTCTCAGCTGTTCGTCTACCTTTGGCAATATTAATATGGTTGTTTTTGGTCTCGCGCCCAGTAACTCATTAGATTTAACCTCCCCTCGCGCCATTGATTGTGTTACTTCCTTTACTTCAGCTACTTGTGCATTTCTTAAGATGGTATTATTAGTATTACGTGTATTTTCATACACTCTAGGCCAAACAAAGACATGGCCCTCCTTAAAGTCCCAAGTTTCTGTCTCAGTAATTTCTTTTTAAATAATGAGACAGAATCCACCATAGATGAAAGTTTATCATGCACCATATCACTGGGATAATCTTTATACAGTTCATTCTGCTGACCAACTATATTGCCCATAACAGTCTATTCTTTCTTTTCATTAAATTCTAATAACAAACGTATATAATTGAAGGTGAACTCTTTTATATTCAATTCCTGCCATCTCCGTAAAAGTTCAGGTTGTGTTTCATCTTGGTTAGGCATCTTTATAATTCTTAACCCTCTGGGAATTACTTTATACTTAAGGCATGCTTCTAAATGATATCATTGTGTCTGTATTCTTTTTATTTTATAACATATTATCTTCCAATTTATGCACATCTCGTAAGAATACTGAATAGTCTACATTACTATATGTTGTACCTGTGTTAGACTCAAACTTTGTACTTCAAAGTAATGGATTCACTTTCCTTTGGGCAAACCCAATGAATTCTTGCTGTGCAATTTCAGTTCTCTTAGTATGAGGTTCCTTAATTCATTCCCCGCTGTTGGTGTTCACCTCATCAGCTACGATATCTTCTTCCATTGCCGCGAGCCTCAGCCACAAAACCAAAAGTCCATACACAAAAATGAAGGCGTGGGCTGGAGTTAAATGACCCAGAAAAAGAAAATAACCTGTAATAGCACACAAATCTCCAGGGGTCATACACAATGCTGAAGGATGTCACACAGTTAATTAATTTCACAGCAAGAGATTCTCCGGTTCGATCCTCGGCTCGGGTGCCTTCTGTGCGGAGTCTGCATGTCCTCCCTGTGGTCGCGTGGGTTTCCGGGTACTCCGGTTTCCTCCCACATCCCAAAGACATGCTGCAGGTGGATTGGACACTCTAAATTGGCCCTAGGTGTGAGTGTGTGCATGTGTGTGCCTTCTGTGGAAGGTTGGGCGCCGGGCTGGCAACTCGACACCGTAGGTGATCCGCTGTGGCGACCCCTAACCGGGAAAAAGCCGAAAGAAGAAAGCTATATATATAAATATATTTTACAAAATCATGTAATTTCTAACTGAAGTTATATTAATTATTAGGAAGTTTTGTATATATACAGAGATATGTATATATATATATATATATATATATATATATATATATATATATATATATATATAATGATTTTAAATAATTATACATAATGTTTAAACTTTGTCACTTTAAAATATGGGAGGGGAGCTTAAATAATTTGAATGATTCAATTAAGAAAAAGGTGGTGTGTGTGTGTGTGTGTGTGTGTGTGTGTGTGTGTGTGTGTGTGTGTGTGTGTGTGTGTATATATATATATATATATATATATCTATATAGGGACTGTTTGTGCTTTGTTTTATTGAATGGTCTGAAGAAGTAGGAGTCATTCCCATGAAAGCGCTCACCTATTTTGAATGAATAAACAGTTGGATTTTTTTTATTACTACATCGTGATTTTATTCAGTCAACCATCCTCTTCCCGAGACTATAGGTCTTAGAGGTGGGTTGGCTGGATCTTTATGTACTTTTGTTGCTCCTTGTATTATAGGTATTATTGGATATGGTGTCAAAAAGTATTCATACTGCATTGTGACATCCTTCAGCATTGTGTATGACCCTTGGAGATTTGTGTGCTATTACAGGTTATTTTCTTTTTCTGGGTCATTTAACTCGAGCCCACACCTTCATTTTAGTGTAGACATATGTTTTCGTCTTGCAAAGCATAGACTTCATCAGATAAAACAACAAGTAAAATTCCCTTTGTATATGTACTCCTTTAAAATACAAGTAACCAATGAAAAGAAATACCTCATAAATCAATTGGCCAAGACCAATTATAAAAAAGTTATCTAAAATAAATAATAGTAAGATTCATAGTAATAAAATTCAATTGAAACTTTGTTAAAAGCAAAGTATGTCTTTTTTTTAATATTAAAATATGTATAATATAATCATTGTGCTACCTAAAGTGACTGTGGAATATGTATGTCTACACTGTTAACGTTTATGTTTTAAGTGTTAAATAAAGCAGTGGTTTGTGCAACATTGTTTGCTGTGCTCTGTGAAGTGTGCTTGCATTTTTGGTGTGTTTGGATCCTTTTTGCACACAGTCTCCTTGGTTTGGTGTTAAAGATCTCATAAATGACAACTCAAATGCACACATTCTTGTAGTGCATGTTCCAGCTTGTCATATTAAAACACTCGTGACACATGCTTTCTTGTTAGGCTGCATGTTGGCGAAAGTATTTACTGACAAGTGATGTATCATCTGTTTCACTTTTTGTCAAGGAGAATGTTGGATCGTGCCATACACAAACAAGTTTGTGAGCAATAGGTTCTTGTTTCATTGTTCACTGCTCAGGCAAATGTCACTTCGATCTTGACTTGAGCTTGGTGATCTTTGCAAGTGGATGTAAACTACTGTAATAATTTTAGATGGTATGTAGTGGATTATAAAACGATGAAAATACACCATAGATACAAAGACCGTGGAACTCTGTTTAGATTTGTAGGATCTTGTTTTTGTCTTGGGGAAGTACAAGTAGCTTAGCCAGGTTAAAGTAGTAGTCTCATGTTCAGGATGGGATGGAGAAGCATTGTAAAAGTTTTGCTAGTAATGGGAATAGAATAGCTTGAAATGTGATGTAAAGAAAGAAATGGTATATTGTCACAACCAGAGATTTTATTTTTCATTAACCCTTTAGTAGCATAATTAATGGTATCATTTGGCAAGTGAAAATTTGGAGAATAAATGGTAGGTTGGAAACTACACATGAGAAATAGAATCTGTATTTGGTGAAAAATCCTGTGTTGAATAGATTGTGTGAAAATCGTCAAGCTTTTTTTCTCTGTCATTTGACATTTTGAGTATCCATTCTTGCCATCTGATTTGTAAAATGAAAATCTGTCTCTGAATTTTTTTGTCCAGCCATAAGAAAACGCTCCTGATTTAAATGTACATCATATACACAGGATTTTATATGCAAGATATGATGGCCTGTGTGTGTGTATATGTGTGTGTGTGTGTGTAATTGGTGATTCACTGACTTTAAAAGATAATTCATCATAGCAGGTATTTATTAAGGTTTATAACAAAATCAGGCCTCGAAGTTTGCATTTTTTGTTTAATCTGTAACTGTGATTTTTTTTGTGCTGTTAGGTTTGTATCTAATACAGTATTTTGAATGCATTCCTTAAAGGCCATCTGTTTAGTAGAAAGACACTATCTGTGTGTCTGTGTTGGCCTACTGTTGCTTAACTTGTTTTGTACAAAAACTCCTGCATTTCAGAATTCGGAATACTTCAGGATTAATATAGTTGTTGCAGTGTTGTGAATTTCTTGTTAGAATTGTGATGTTTATGAGAGGGTACTGAGTGTCTTTAGTTGATCTCGTGGGAAAGGTACAAACTATAGAAAATAAAAAAAAAATGTAGTCTATTCAGAAACTGAGTAGGTTGATCGCATCTATATCACGTTATCGAAAGTTTACTTAATCGAATCAGTAAAGTTCAAGCTTTATTGATCGATTTAAGTAAAGCATCGAATAACGTAAAAAAAAAACAAATGAAAAAAAAACTAAATGACGTAGGCAGGGGGGCAAGCCCCCCTGCACCCCCCCCACTTAAATATACCAACTCCAAGACCGCACTATATTGAGGTAAACGGAAATCTCCCTTTACGGAGATTTCCGTTTACTTGCACAATGGCAATATCAGACTCGATATTGTCAGTTTATGACAACGTGAAGTAGACCCGGTTGATCTGAGCATGCAAAACCCCTTAGACTTTAGTACATTAAAGTCCAAAGATCTGACAGTGCAGCATTCTACAAGAACTTCTTAAGTCTTGAGTATAGCTTGCAGCTATTTGAAATGAGGTTGTATGTTTTCATCATGTATTCTGGCCCCTGATACCTTTTGATTTCTGCCGTTGCTCATGTAGACTATCAGTCACACTTCTCCCCATTCCCGGTCCTCCTAGAAGGCTGTGGACCCTTGAAATAGAAAATCCCAATGGAAGGAATCCACAGAGGGATTTAAGAGGACATGGGAGGAAGGATGGGGATTGGATGGTGTTGATGGTGAGTGAAATGCAATGTTAAGGGGCAGACTAGATTTAGCTTGACAGCAAAAGGAAGCAAAACATTTAAGTAATGTAGCCAGTGATTTGCCCATTGAATAATGCATGGATTGACTTTTAACACTCTCATTTTAAGGGGAAAATACTTCAATGCCTTATCAAAGTTAAAGTAAAATTATGTACTGTCAGCCCTCCAGAAGTGCTGCTGAAAACTCTTCAAAGAATGCCACAAGATTCAGAAGGGAACCCAAACTGGGTGGGGTCCAGTGTTTGAAGGTTGCCAATGTCTTTGTTTATAAGTTCCATGATAATACGCTCCATGGCCTTGCAGATAAGGCTTGTCAGACTGATGGGATGGTAGTTTCCGGGATCCAAGGTGGATCCCCCCTTGTGGATTGGGATAACTGTAGCTCTGCGCCACTCAGTGGGCATGAAACCTGAGGTGAGGCTATGATTAAACATGACACTTAGGTGAGGTGCCAGTTCATATTGTAGTTCATGTAGTACACAGCCCGGGATGTCATCTGGTCCCATGGATGCTGTATTCTTGGCTTTAGAGAGTGCGTTTTGTACCTGTGTGGCCGTTATTACTGGGGGGGTTGCCTGTAATGAGTATTGGTAATCAGTGTTTTTGACTGTGGTTGGAGGTTCCATCGGGAGTGAGAGTTTGGTGCACCATATTTTGTACTTCTGTACTTCCCTGGGGAGCAGGGTGCACCCTGGAAGCCTTTACATTGAGCTTGGTGATGGTTGGAAATGTTTCGGGTTAGAAGATGCTATAAGCTAGTGGAGAATAAAAGGGGTTTATGGGAGTACAGATGCTACGAACGGGAATTATAGGGGATGTAGAAGGGAGAAATTGCTTACAAAAAGCTGGTGTAATGCAAAGGAGAAAGAAGATTTCAATTAAAATTACAGCCCTCTGATATCGTTGGGGAATGGAAAGGCTTATGTTCATGTTTACTTTTGTTGAATATAGGTTAGAGATACATTATCAAGTTATTCTTAAAACCGTGGATGAAAAACATTAGTTTTGCTAGTGTTATGGTGCGCAAACGGGAATTGCTTTGCTGGCCCTGAATGTAGATCAGAACATTCTAGTTTCAGCTCCAGCTGGCTTGCCATTGTAAGAATTGATATGACTGTAAAATACTGGCACAAGCTGGAAATGACTGAAAGAAACTGGAAAGAATGTCTTTATCCGTTAATTACCTAGGACTGTGCTTCACAGATGACAGTCTTTATGTTCAAATCTTCTTGTACCTTTCAGAATAAGAATCTGCATACGTTGTTGTTTGGTTAAGAATGTTGTATTATATCCAGTGGAGGTAGATGTCAACGATATCCTAATCGAATAGTTTCTGCACTCATTGTACTGTCCATAAATTCTGTATTCAGAATGTGATAATTACTGTCAACAATAGCAGTGCTGATAATTATGTCTGTAGTTTCTGCACTCATATTCCTATCCTCTTGAATAATAATAATAATCTGGAATGCTGGATATTTGATGTGTACTCACTCTCTAGTTTCTGTACCAATCTTCTGTATGCTAACTCTGGATGCAGAGCAAATTACATTCTTTCCAAGTTTATAAACAGAAACACTCACACGAAACTGCATTCACAACCACACCAACAGAAACCATAGCAACTAAATCATTGTCTTTATGCTCGACCCACAGCACTCGTAAACCATTAAAATAAACAACAATAGTTGACAACTTTTCCCCTTTAGAGCAGACTTATAGTAACAAATCATATTTTTTAGGCAGCTTTGATGAAGCCATTAAGCGAAAGCACTGATGATCCCTTAAGACATAAGTATTTTCAGATGAAAATGTTGATCTTTAGAGTTTAATCAACATTTCTGTTTTTATCTTTGCTGTATTTGATTTTATTTTACCCTTTTTTAATGTACTCTTGTTAGCCTGTACCGTGTTAATTTTTGCCATCTTTTCTGAAACAAAAAGACATAACAACATAAGTCACCAGAGGGCAGGTATCTGCTGTAATATGTTCACCTTTGGATTGTCTTAACCAATAGACAAACCCAAAGGCGGATTACTCTTCTCACACGCACTCCCCACTGTAACTGTAATAAATACTGTCCTTCTGAGCTGTTATTTCATTTATAAGGAACAGCGCTCATCTGCCAACATATTCCAATTAAATAATTTTAAAACGACCAAGGTGTCCAGAGATTTTGTTGTAACTTAACTATAAGACTAAAAACTTCCTTATTAGGATGAAGTTACAACACTGATCACCCAAATGTCCTTTTTAAGACAGTACATTTATAGAGATTTTTGTCATTAATTTTAAACATCCTTATCAGGACATCCTTATACCAAAAGGAATTGCAAAGCTACAAATGTCCTTATTAGGATGCAGACAACAGCACTGTGCGCCCAAACTTCCTTTTAAGGATGGTTCATTTAACAGAGATTTTGCCATGGTTTTAAATGTCCGTATTAGGATGACCTAGAATCAGAAAGACTTTACTGGAAAAAGTCACCCAGACCCTGCCACAGCTTGCAGAGACGAAAAGGTTGGTTTGCTTTTGATTTCTTGAATTTTGTATTACGTTATTGCCTTTTTTCTAGTTTGTGCACTGTCATTTGTTTACTTTATACTGTTTTACATGTATTCCATTTTTAATTGCATATTAAAACTTGAAAAGAGACCACAGCTCTGTCTTGTTTTGAGTTAGACAGAATTTTTTTTGAATTTTTCCCACCCTTCCACCCTGTTACTGTTGTGTTCCTAAACACCAATGTCTTTCTAGTTGCCTGCCCCTTATGTTAATTTGACCGTATATCTCCTTCCCTCTCTCCTTTCACTGGCTGGTGTGAGTAAGCACAAAGTTATAATTTTGTTAAATCACCCCCCTTCAATTATTTAAATGTATTGGCCATCCCACTGTATTCCATAGTACCAGAATACAAAATTGCCCACCCCCTTTCAATCTGTCTTGCACTTTTAAAAGTAGTGGCTCTTCACTTAGACAGCTAAAACTTCAGTTACCCACTTTCATATCTAAGTGCTTAGTGCGCACTACAATGTTTAGGATAGACATTTTTTTTGTCTTACCTTTAAACATCTATTGCAAGACCACCAGTTATTGGAGAGCCCACATCCTGCCTCTTAGTAGTCATCTTGGGATTAGTGCTTCTATTTTCTGCTGGTGAGAGAAGGAGTACAGGGACATTATTTCCTGAGAATGTTGATCACCAGAAAGCCTAATAGCTGTGTTTTATAGGTGACAGCTTGGAATCGGTGCTTATATTCCAGTCCTGGTGAGAGAAGGTGCAGAGTGCATCAATTCTTGACTGTTTCTGGTTGGAGAGTGAGTGTCTGTGCTTAATGTTCCTGATTGCTAGTCAAGTCATCTACCAGAAAAAGGCTACAAGCCTACAGACCCTTGCATCATCCGGGACAAGACTGTGGATCATCAAACTGGCTGTGGTCTGCTTGTCTTCTTGGGATTGGTGCTAACATTTTGTTTCTGGTGAGAGAAGAAGCAAAGGAACATTGTATCCCAACAGAGTGAAGCTGTGGTGAGACCAGCATTAGTGGCAGCCAGGCAGTAGCCATTCGTGCAACTCCCCTCTTTTCATCATTCTTGACAAGCTAATTCTTTGTTTTCGGTAAGTACTTATTTATTTAAGTTTGATGACCGGAGAAGTCCACTGGGCCATAAAGAGCTTGTTTTCACTGGAGGCCCGGAGAGAAAAGCTCCACGACATTACATGTTACAAAAGAGAACATAGTTCATACAGAAAAATAAACATTTAGTCATATGCCCTTAGTAAGTTAACATTTAAACATATAGTTACTAGCCCTTAGTAGGTTAGGTGAATATTGTGCATGGAGAAAGTACCAGTATATTTGTATTGGAGAGTATAGTACATCAGATAGTAGATAGAAGATCTGTCCCTGGTAGGGGAGAGATTGTTTTTGGTTGAGCTGTAAGCTGTAGTAATGGTAATTGGTGATGATTACAGTGCAAGTTAGAAAGAGAGGGGGTTTGAGGGGGGTTTATGTTGGAGTGTGACAGGGGCATTCCCATGTGAAAGATAGATGAAAGAATAGCTGAGATTTGAAATTGGTATGGTTTGGTAGGTTGTGTAGGTGGGAGGGGAGAGAGTTCCACTGTTTAGCTAAGGAGTAGTACAGTAGTAGTTGGCCAGGAGGGTTTGATGGTTTGTGGACCTGAAGGTGATTTTAGTTTTTGGATCTGAGTGAGCGGTTGGGTATATAGGGTTTTAAGGCTGTAGCAAGAGAGGGTCAGTTGGCAGGTTTAAAGATGAGCTTGTGGGCAATAGTGAGTTGTAGGTAACTGAGGTAGTTGGGTAGTTCAAGCCATGGCAGTGGTGGGATGAGTTTTTTGAATTGGTTGTAAATTTGCAGATTTTGTGGTAGCAAGATTCGAGTTTGGATCGTAGGGCAAGATGGAGATTGGTGAACAGGAGGACACCATACAAGAGAGGGGAGCAGGAAGGTGGATACAAGGGTTTGTCAGGTTGAGGCGCTGAGAAAGTGGTTGTGCCTGTAGAGGAGACCTACTTTTTGGTGGCTTTTCTTGATTGAGGAGTGGATGTGGGTATCAAATTTTAGTTCTTCATCAATGATGATGCTGAGAAGCTTGGTGCTGGGAATGATTTCAAGGGGGGTGTTGTTCTGGCTCTGTATGGTGAATGAGGTTTTGTCAGTAATTGAGTTTTCGGTAGGGGAAAAAATCATCAGTTTAGTTTTATTTGCATTTAGAGCCAGATGGTTGACTGCATACATGTTTCTGTTTTGGAGAAGGCTAATTGGGTTTTTGCGAGGAGCTTGAAGAGGGAGAAGGCTGAGCAGATGATAGTCGAGTCATCTGCATATTAGATGACAGAGGATTCTGGGATGGAGTGGTGGAAGTTGTTAATGAATAAAGTAGAGGGCCAAGAATGGAACTTTGTGGGACGCGTGTAGGTGTAGGTAGGAAGGGGGAGGTTGATGTTTTCCACTGGACAGCTTGTTGGCGGTTGGACAGGTAGCTGGCAAACCAGGCTATGGTGGTGGGAGAGATGTAGGGTGGAGAGTTGGGCTGTGAGTAAGGTGTGGGAGATGGTGTCAAAGGCCTTTGACAGATCTAGGAATACTGTAGATACTAATTTGCCAGAGTTGCGTTCGATGTTGATGGTTTCAAGAAAGAAAATAAGGACAGTCATGTTACTGTGGCCAGGGCAGAAGCCATGTTGGGTAGGGGAGAGGAGATTGTTTAGGGTTAGGTGTGTCATGAGTTGTGTTTGGATAGTTTTCTCTAGTATTTTAGAAAGAAGGGAGAGGATGGCAATAAGCCTGAAGTTGGTGGTTATCAGAGTTTTTGCCACCTTTGTGGAGGGGGATGATGTAAGTGTGGCACCAGATAGAAGGGACGTAAGATTCTAATATAGATCTATTTATAAGAATAGAGATAGGATAGGCAATGCTGTCTGCAGATTGAGGAAGGTAGGTGGAGGATTGTCAGGTGCATTGCAATAGGGTTTGAATTTGAGGAGAAGTCTTTTTATAGTACTTGTGGGAATGGGAGTTAGGCAGAAAGGTGTGGAGGGAGGTAGGTGATTGGGATGGTGGTTGGGGCAGGAGAAGGGGGTGGGAAGGAGGTAGATAGTTTAGCTATACAGTCTAACGAAGAATGAGTTGAACTGGGTGGCTGTTTCAAGTTTGGTGATGTTGGGATTTGGACAGGGGTTTTCTTTATTACCAGGGTGCAGAATGGATGAGATGGAGTCACATAATTTTTTGGGATTTGTTGAGTGCAAGGATTGGAGTTGGCAGTAGTGGGCTTTGTGGTCTTTAGTTATTAGCTTTTTTGTGGAGTTTCCAAGTTACTTGAACTCTAGGAGGCAGTTGTTTTTTTTTATATTGTTTCCATTTTTTGTCTCTTTGGTGCATGACTAGTTTAGCTTCTTTTGATAATCATGGGCAGGGATTAGTTTTGATGTGTTTGGTTCAGGGAGGGCTTGCTGGTCGAGGAGGGTTAGGAATGAGTGGTTGAAATAGGATATGGCATCATCTAGAGGAAGGGTTTTAGAGGGAACCAGCCAGTATGCTTTAGGCATTCTGAGAAAGGTTAGAGGGTTGAAAGAAGAGAGGTAGTGGGTTTGGATGTAGTGGTGGTGTTTTTGTAGAGGAGATAGGAGCCAGTTGGCGAAGGCTGGTAAGTGATTGCTGAGAGGGTCTGGTATTATTCCGGCTTTGGTGATAAACTTTGGGTGAGTTCTTAGGATCCAGTCAGTGATGGTTGCAGAGGTACCATCTTTATTTGGCCTGGTTAGAGAATGTATTAGTTGGGAGAGATTGTACAGATTGATTGTGTGGGAAGGGGCTTCAGAGTAATAATGGTCCTGTTGATGTTATCATCGAGGATATAGGTTTCATTTTTTATGTTGAAGGAAAACCAGGATAGGATGTCTTCCAAGTGTTTTTGATGTTATCGCCTAGGGGAATATAGAGGGCAGTGATACATGTGGACTTGTGGTTGTTTATTTTTAATAGACCTATTATAATTTCAGCATTGGAAAAGGTTGGTATTTTATTGGTATAGGGAGTTATGGTATGGGAGGAGGGGTAGGTAATAGCTACTCCACCTCCTTTTTTGTGGGCTCTGTCATTGTGAATGATTTGGTAACTTGGTGGTAGAATTTAGTTATCTTTTATAAAGGATGTGAGTCAGGTTAAAGAAATGGCAGTTATGTCAGGATGGTTATGGGATAGCCAGGCATGGAGGTTAGGGATTTTGTTTCTAAGGGTTTGTGCATTAAGTGTAGCGAGGTGAATGGATTTTGGTTTTGTGGGTTAAGTAGAGAGTTTGTTGAGATTAATCTTACCGGGGTTAGGGTGGGTGTCACCGGCAAGTGAGAGAAAGATATGGTGGAGGAGTAGAGTGAGGTAGTGTGTTGGGGATGGGTAACTTGGGTTGCGTGAGACTAGTGCTTTTTTGGTATGACATGTAAGAGAATAGTACTGGGGGGTGGAGAGGGGAGTAGTTTTGGTTTGAATAGATATATTGGGTTAGAGGAAAAGAGTTCATGTGAGATGGATGAGTAGGATCAGGAGTGAGGTTGATGATATGAGTCAGTGGAGTGTGTAAGAGAGATGGTATGGGTTGGGGAGATGTGTGATTATAGGGAGTGATGATATGTAGAGCATTGTAGGTGGAGTGATGTTAAGTTTACAGGTGGGTGGGGTGTGTTATAGGTTTATTGTGATTGGAGTGGGGAGGAGTCGGGGGATGTATAAATGTGCAGATATTGGGGGCGGCGTAGGGGAGCGGAGTGGGCACAAAGGTCGTACGGAGTGGGTAGAGCCAAGAAGGAGTGATAGTCCACAGAAAATTGTCAGTAACTGGGACTCTGAAGTTGGGATGGTGCTACAGCCAGAAAGTAAGTAATTTCAGCAGTTATGAGGGAAGCCCGAGAATTAAGTGGGTATTCCATAGTTCTCTAATATAAGGCAAAGAGTAAATATAATTAAATTAACAGTGGATCAAGGCAAAAAGTTATAGTGTATGTCTCTCTGCAGTGGGTGTATGCTGCCATCTCGTGGTGAAAGTAGGTGGTAAACTGAAGTTTATTATAGTTAGTAGTTTCTTTCTATATATTTAAATATTTTTAGCAGAAGCGGTCAGGGGAGTAAACTGTTCATAAGTTCATAGGTAAGTAGTTCATAGGTAAGTACTAGGCTATCTGCCCGAGGGCATCTGTAAGCCTAGGCAAAATGTGTTGGCTTTCGCCACCCCCTTAGATTAGTTCCCTGTGCCTCTGTCCAGCAGAGCCATTAGTTCCCTGTGCCTCTGTCCAGCAGAGCCACTGCAGTGATCCCCGCGGTAAATTTTCTGTTTCCCATCCACTCGTCAAGGTTTCTCTTGAAGAGTGTTAGTGAGGGGCTCTGCCTAATGTAGATTGGAATCCTGTTCCATAGCAGGGGGAGTCTCTGGGACAGGAATCTATCCCTCCAGCACATCCTATTTATCGTTGTGGTGAGGTTTAGATCCCTAGTGCATGTGGCTCTTGGGGATTTGTTTTTTTTTTTAGGTGGAGCATGTCCATCAATTCTGGGTTGGACATGGCCTCGTATGTTAGGCAGAGATCACCTCTGAGTTAGCGGTATGCAACAGAGTACAGCTGGAGTTTCTTCAGTCGGGCTACATAGGGCATCTGTTTGAGGCCAGTAATCCTCTTGGTGAGGTACATGTGTGGTCTTTCCAGCTGTTGCAGGTGTCTTGTAAGGTACATCCCGAATGGGGCGTTGTACTCTGATGGGTCTGATGAGTAGAGTGGCACAATAACGTCTTTTGTTCTAGATGCAAACCCTTTTGTGATTAGGTGGGCCACATAGAAGGATTTTCTAACCACCTTGGCAATATGACTATCAAAGGAGAGATTACCATCTACTTTGGTCCCCAGATCCCTTATTACATTTTTTATATTTAGGGGACTACCACGTACGTGGTAGTTCGTGGGTACTTTGTTTTTTCCAAAGGGGATGACTATGCACTTCTTGGCATTTAGCTGGAGGCCATGATTTTGACACCAGGTATCCGTCTCGGTGAGACCCTTCTGGAGGATGCCTGTATCAGCCGGAGAGTCAGTTATGGCCCCCAGTTTGCAGTTATCTGTGAATTTGGTCAGCCATAGTCCTCCTGTGCTTGCCTGTACCTCTGTGTGAAGTATATACCGAACAGGAGGGGTCCCAGGACTGAGCTTTGGGGGACGCCACTTGTAACTGGTTTAGAGTTGGACCTAGAGCCTGCAACTCTCACTGTGTGGGTTCTATCTGTGAGCCAATTGGCAACCCATCTCATGATCTAGGGGTTTATGTTCAGGCTGGTGGGCTTGTCTATAATACCAGAATGGGGACTGGCATTGAAAGCCTTTGCGAGGTCTAGGTAGGCTGTGTGGACCTCCTTTCCCTCATCTAAAGCCTTGGTAACTGTCTCAAAGAAGTCCAGGTTTAGGAGGCATGATCTTCCCTTAACAAAGCCAAACTGGGTAGGGTCCAATGTTTGGAGGTTCCCAATGTCTCTGTTAATGAGTTCCATGATGATGTGCTTCATAGCCTTGCAGACCAGGCTAGTCAGGCTTATGGGGCGATAGTTCCCAGGGTCCGTTGTGGCTCCACCTTTGTGGAGTGGGATAACTGTTGCTGTGTGCCAATCTATGGGTATGTAGCCTGTAGACAGGCTGATTTTGAACAGTGTGTTTAGGTGATGGGTTAGTTCATTTTGGAGTTCGTGTAAGACACAGCCTGGGACACTGTCCAGTCCCATTGAAGCTGTGTTTTTGTCTTTGGATAAGGCTGTTTTAACCTGTGTGTCAGTGATTGCCAGGGCTCTACGTTCTTCTGGTAAGGTTATGGGCCCTTTAGGGGGTGAGAGGGGGGGTGAAGTTTGCACTAAACCTGTCTGCCAGAATATTGGCAATATCAGTCGGTTCAGTGTATTTTGTGCCATTCTGCACTAACTCAGAGCAGACCTGAGAGTTTCCACTTGGGTTCTTGACCTAGCTAAAGAATGCTTTGTGGTTATCTTTGGAGTCCTTGGCAATTTTAATTTCAAAGCTAGCCTTGGATGATTTTATGAGGGATCGTAGTTTCTTGCTGATACTGATCAGGGATATCTTTCCTTCTTGGGATTTTATTCTGTTCTGTACTAGTTTCCTCCTCCCTATTGTATAGTTTTTTATGGCAGGGGTCCACCAGACTGGTTTCCTTTTCCTGGAGGAGTGAGTCTTGGTTTTGCTTGGGATAGCACGATCCATGCATTCTTGCAGGTGCTCATAGAAGGGATTCAGCAGCTTCAACAGCATTATCCTTTAGCATCTAGCCTCTCCTCCCACAAGAGTGCAGACCACAAAACTTCTTAATGTAAAATAACTGGCCTAAAGCCCAAGTGCTTAAACTAGAACTAATGCGCTTTTAGAATACAGACACTGAGCCTTCAATCAGCCATTCCCAACTTAGAAGGATGTAAGCTACTTGTCCTGCCACAACAGTGCAGACCACAAACCTTCTTAATGTAAAACAACAGGTCTGAAGCCCAAGTGATTTAACCAAAAGACTTAGAATAACAGTTACAATTTAATCAGGCTACTACCAAGCAGTAATAAATGCAGCAGAATAAACACAATTGAGTACTTTTAAGACGAGGCAAAAGCAAAATAAGGTAATAAAGTAGGAAGAAACACAAATACAGTAAAAGCAGATCACGTGCAATTTTTTTAATATAACAATAGAAAACAAGTAAACTGATTTAAACAAATTACCCAATTAACCAGTAAAAAACCTCAGAACTGAGCCCTATTTCAGCAGTCTTCAATCAGACAAGTTCAGGGCCTAAGTGGGCATGCCTACTCAGATATTCTCTCTGTATTAGGCAGGATGAGCTAATGAGACTAGACTAGGATAGAGCTGGAATAGGGCTGAACAGATGGGAATGGTAGGAGTGTCTGAAATCAAGATATGATCTCACTGTACTCGGTTGAGTGAGCAAATGAGATGGGCCCAGGATGAGTTTTAAAATTTACAGATGGGGCGGTCAATTCCAAATCCACCAAGATTAATACCACAACAAGAACAGGGAAGGTGGGTGGGGAAAACTAAACTAGCTGCAGACACAGAGAGAGCTCATAATTTTCAGTGAACAAATAAATAAGCAGATAAATGCACTACTAATTTTAACAGAATATTCAATGAAACAGTAAAACAGTACTATCTTATAACACTGCAAATTTGCACTTATCTCAGCTTGTAATAAAGCTGATGTAGGTATGTAAAAGCTAACCAAACAGCTCAAGTATGCAACTATTCAGCAGAAATAATTTCAGAGATAAGGGAATAAGACTTTAAGGCACAGAGAAACCCTCTAGGCTAAGACCTTCACACTGAATATCAATGAAGTGAGAAGAATAAAACCCAATAACTGCAGACACGGAGAGAGCTCACAATTTTCAGTGAACAAATAAATTAAGTATCTTTGCTGTTATTTTACTTGGAATAGCTTCTCTAGCTTACCCTAAACGAGCTTAAACTGTTTCTTTAGCTGTTTGCTGCATTATTTTAAAATCTGCACTTAAAGTTACTTTTTAGTCGAATTTGATTGTTTGTTTGTTTAATTTAACTGTTGAGGCTGCCCACTAAAGTGTGCTAGCCTGTGTAACTGATTTATCACTGTTTCTGCATTTTCTGTGTGTTTCTATCTAAAAACAAAAAAAAAACAAAAAAATAATCCTTGTTTTCCCGCCTCTCCTCGACTAGTTTGGACCAGTTTACAGGCATTGCTATATTCTGGGCTGTGGTGTAGTTCCTGTGTTGTCCATTACCTTACTTGGATAGAAGGAAGTTTCTTTGCTTACCAGTGGGAGTGGGGAGCCTAGAGCAGCCTACCTGTCCCTGTAGGAAGTGACCTCAGCACAAGAGCTGTAGTAATTGGTTGTTTTGGACCATTTCTAGCTCTTTTGTAGTTCCCTGTTTAAAATCTGCATCTGGGCGTTTTTTTCTGGCTATACTACTCAGACAAGCTCCTCGTGGTTCTGCAGAGTGGTCCTAGCTACAGAGAACACAGAAAAGCGACTACTTTCTGGATTTAAGTATCTTTGCTGTGTTTTTACTTGGAATAGCTTCTCTAGCTTACCCTAAACAAGCTTAAACTGTTTTTTAGCTGTTTGCTGCATTATTTTAAAATCTGCACTTCAAGTTACTTTTTAGTCGAATTTGATCGAAAGTTTGTTTGTTTGATTGTTTAATTTAACTGTTGAGGCTGCCCACTAAAGTGTGCTAGCCTGTGTAACTGATTTATCACTGTTTCTGCATTTTCTGTGTTTTTCTATCTAAAAACAAAAAAAATAATCCTTGTTTTCCCGCCTCTCCTCGACTAGTTTAGACCAGTTTACAGGCATTGCTGTATTCTGGGCTGTGGTGTAGTTCCTGTGTTGTCCATTACCTTACTTGGATAGAGTTTCTTTGCTCGCCAGTGGGAGTGGGGAGCCTAGAGCAGCCTACCTGTCCCTGTAGGAAGTGACCTCAGCACAAGAGCTGTAGTAATTGGTTGCTTTGGGCCATTTCTAGCTCTTTTGTAGTTTCCTGTTTAAAATCCGCGTGTGTGCGCGATTGTGCGCATAGCGCAGCACCGTTTAAACAAGGTTAAACTTCTTCTGGCTCCGTCAAGTCTGCTCTTCAAATTTTCCCTTAAGGAAGCTCTACTCTTAGTTTAATCAGACTACTCGCTATATTATAAGCCTAGCACTTGTTCTCAAAACTTCTCTGCTAAGTAAGCACTCTCGTACTAAGTAAGCACTACATCCACCTACCACCCCTGTGAATATCCACTTCCCTTAAAGGCGCAGCACTTCCTTATACTGTTCTAGCATGTCGAGTGGTAGATTACTGGCGTCCTCTCCAGTTCAGCTGGTTAATCTGGGTATCTTGAGACAATGCTACAATTGTCTCATGTACACAGACAACCCTCTCCTCCTCCCAACAAACACAAATACATGTGAGAGATGCAACTATATAGCCAAACTGGAGGCTGAACTCTCTCAACTCAGGGCTGCCATGACCAGACAGGAGGAGATGGTAACCACACACACAACAAACCCAGTCCCACATAGACCTACCACAACTGCAAACCAAACATATAAAAACACAAAGACATACTGGGATGCTCTAATAAAAAACTTACCAAAACAACAGAGGCTCCCAAAGCAGACATCCAAAAATCCACTACCTCAAAACAAAACACATGCAACACACACTTCAGTAAATCAGTGTGTCAACCAATCACAGCCCTCAAGGCCAAACACCATGCCTGATACACTAGTAATAGGTGACTCTATAGTCAGACACACTGATGTCCCGCTTACCAGGCTGAACAAGGAGAGGGTGACTGTGAGCTGCCTATCGGGGGCTAGGATCCGCCACATAACACACGCACTCAGGTCACTCCAAAGCAAGTACAAATATGACTCCATCATTGTCCATGCTGGCGTGAATGACTTGAGACATACCTCCCTGGACTACATGAAAAGAGACATAGAGGAGCTCTCTGATTATGTAGCCCAGGCTGGTATGACCCTGACCCACTCAGGTCACTCCAAAGCAAGTACAAATATGACTCCATCATTGTCCATGCTGGCGTGAATGACTTGAGACATACCTCCCTGGACTACATGAAAAGAGACATAGAGGAGCTCTCTGATTATGTAGCCCAGGCTGGTATGACCCTGACCCTGAGCAGCATCTTGCCCTCACCAAGAATGATGCCACAATACAAAGACAAGATGATCAGCTTTAATAATTGGCTCAAGTACTGGTGTCATTCTAAGGGGATCCAATGTCTGTCTGCCTGGGATGACATGTTGGACAAGCCACGCTGCTTCGCAAGGGACGGCTTGCACCTGTCACCACTGGGCTTCCGGATATTGGCTAAGGCTCTTGCCACCCCCATAGTGCCTTTTTTAGGCAAGGCTCAAAAGACAAACCCACCTCCTTAGAAAACGAAAATGGAAAAAAACTAAGGGTAATGCTGCTCAACTCCAGAAGACTAAATCTCAAGAGGCAGGCACTCGATGCTCTCTTCAGTATGGAGAACATCAACGTCTGTGCAGTAACTGAAACCTGGTTCAAGGCTCCTGAGAGCACCCCAGCGCTACCAGGCTATACCTCGTATCATGCTTTTCGGCCCCAAAACCCGGGCCGAACCACAAAGGGAGGGGGAGTGTCCATATTCATCAAGGACACCCACACCTCCAGGTTAGTAGCAACACATGAAGCATCAGAGACCATACAGGTGCAACTAACCATAGGCAAAACTGCTATACAACTGGTAGCATGTTACAGACCACCCTCCCAATCTCAGGAACCCCACTCAGCCTTCCTGAAGACATTGGAGGATATGAATGTATCACAAAATACCATCATACTGGGAGACTTCAACTACCCAAACATAGATTGGGTACATTACTCTAGCCCTAACACCCTAGCCCAAAGGTTCCTGGAATTCATAAATTCAAATGCACTGGAACAACTAGTCACCTCTCCCACTAGGGGAGATAATATACTAGACCTGATCATCACAAACATGGGGACAAAATGCTCCACACTGGAGGTATACCCTCACTAGTGAGATCTGACAACAAGCTAATCACCCTGGATATACGTATCCCACCTCTACCCCCAGCACAAAAGACCACAGTGAAAAACTTCTCAAAAGCAGACTTCACTCTTAAGACTGAGATGGTATCCTTTAAGCCCACTGGGCCAGTGGATACCACATCCCACAATGCCGAATCCTTCACAAATGCTTTCTATGGACATCTCCAAGAATGCATGGATCATGCAATCCCAAATAAATCCAAGTCCCTCTCCACCAAAGGCAAGCGTCCTGCCTGGTGGACCTCAGCCATAAACAAACTGTTTAACAAAAGAAGGAAACTACTGCACGACAGAGCAAAATCCCATAAAGGGAAGACATCTCTGATCAACATTAGTAGAAAACTACGTTCTCTCATAAAAAACATCCAAGGCCAACTTTGAGAGAAAAATCGCTAAGAACACTAAAGATAACCACAAAGCCTTCTTCAGCTATGTTTGAAACCTGGGCAGAAACCCTCAGATATGCTCAGAGTTAGTTCACAACAACAAAAAATACACTGAACCCACAGATATTGCCAACATTCTGGCTGACAGGTTCAGTGCAAATTTCTCCCCTCCCTCACCCCCAAAAGAAGAAATACTTATCCCAGCTGAATGTAATCTCCCTGTCATATCTCAGATGTCCAAGTGAGAACCGCCCTCAACAAAGCTAAAAACACAGCATCAATGGGACCTGATGGTATCCCGGATTGCATGCTACGTGAACTTCAAGAGGAGCTAAACCCGCACATAAAAATGCTATTTAAACTTAGCCTTACTACAGGATATGTACCTGAACACTGGCGTACAGCAACAGTGGTCCCACTCCACAAAGGGGGTACCTCTACAGACCCGGGGAACTACCGCCCCATAAGCTTAACCAGCCTGGTCTGCAAAGCTATGGAAAGAATCATTATGGAACTCGTAAACAGAGACATAGGGGACCTACATACACTTGACCCCACCCAGTTCGGCTTTGTAAAGGGCAGATCCTGCCTTTTGAACCTGGTTGACTTTTTCAAAACCGCCACTAGAGCCAATGATGAGGGCAAAGCAGTCCATACAGCTTACCTGGACTTGGCTAAGGCCTTCGACACAATACCCCACTCAGGCATCATAGATAAGCTCAACAGCTTAAACGTAAACCCTTATGTCACTAGATGGGTTGCTAACTGGCTAAAGGACAGAACCCATAAAGTTAAAATCGCTGGAGCAATGTCAGACTCAAAGCCAGTCACAAGTGGTGTCCCACAGGGATCTGTCCTAGGACCCCTCTTGTTCGGCATTTATTTCTCCGATGTTAAAGCAAACATGGGAGGGTTGTGGCTGACAAAGTTCGCAGATGACTGCAAACTAGGCGTCATAGTAGATAGACCAGCGGACACATACATCCTACAAAAAGGCCTCACAGAAACGGACAACTGGTGCTGGAGTCACGGCCTTAAACTAAATGCCAAAAAATGTATAGTCATTCCCCTTGGGAAAAACAAAGTACCCACAAATTATCACATAGACAGCAACCCACTGAGTATGCAAAAAGTAATCCGAGACCTAGGGACCCAAGTCGACAGCGACCTCTCATTTGACACCCACATTGCCAAAGTGGTTAGAAAAACATTCTACCTTGCACATCTCATCATGAAGGGATTCGCATCCAGATCCAAGGATGTCATTGTACCCCTATACTCCTCCCTCATCAGACCCATGATTGAGTACAATGCCCCATTTGGTATGTACCTCACCCGGCATTTGCAACAGCTGGAGAGACCACAAAAGTACCTCATCAAGAGGATCAAGGGTCTCCAACATATGTCTTATTCTGCCAGACTAAAGAAACTCCAGCTCTATTCAGTAGCATACCGCCTGGTCAGAGGTGATCTCTGCCTGATGTACAAGGCCATGTCCAATCAGGATCTGATGGACATGCTCCACCTCAAAAAATCCAAATCCATTAGGACCACGAGAGCTAAAGACTTAAACCTCGGCACAAGTATGAATAGGACATGCTGGAGGGATAGATTCATAACCCAGAGGCTTCCCATGCTTTGGAACAAGATCCCAGTTCATGTTAGGCAGAGCCCCTCACTGACTCTCTTCAAGAGAAATCTTGATGAGTGGATGGGAGATCGCAAGTTTACCCCAGGGGTCACATCTGTGTCACTACTAGACAGGGGCACAGTAAACTAATTCTATTATATAAGGGGACCTTCATTGTGTCACTACTAGACAGAGGTACAGTATTCTAAATCTATTCTGTGCATTTTTGTACCATTTCATGGGGTGGCGAAAGCCACATCACTATGGCTAGGCTTACAAATGCCCCAGGGCCAGATAGCCTAGTACTAAACTATGAATGCAGTACTATTTTTAACACAATATTCAATGAAACAATAAAACAGAAAAAAAAAATGCAGCACCATCTCTTATAACACTGCAAGTTTGTACTTATCTCAGCTTGTAATAAAGTTGATGTAGGTATGTAAAAGCTAACAGTATGCAACTGTTCAGATTGTAAAATCTGGAAGGGAGGGATGGATGGCCACAGACTGCAGTAGGCTGCTATCGTGCATGCCGAGGGTAGATTACTGCTCTAAGCATTAACCAAGGCTACAGTTAATAGATAAAGCTACATACACGCAGGCTTATTTTAGGAGGGGAAACCACACTTTTAATAGTGTTGATGGTGCCTAGGGAGTAGGCAGTCCAAGGACATCATCTTTTAGTAGGGAGGTATTCCTGGATAATATTTGTAGTGAGGGAAAACCCAAGGTAGCAAGCTTTAAAGAGAGAGAGAAAGAAATTGTTCAGCGTTTAAAGGGCAAAGAACAGAGGAGGATCAAGTAAAAGGATAGGGTCGACGTAGGGAAGTTTAGAGCATTAGAAGTTTGTACTAGAGTGTACTGTAGGTAGAGGAGGTATAGAGAAAAGAAAATGAGTGTAGGTAGTGGGAGAGAAATAGGAAACAGAGAGGTAGTAGATTTAGTAGCAGACCAACAAATATGCATTTAGGTAGATATACGCACAAAGCATTTCCCCTTGTAGGCCCAAGGAGAGGGCAGAGCTAAATGCTAAACTAAGTACAGCCAGAAAATCACATGTAGCTCATGCAATAACAATACAACAGTTGTTCAGGCAAAAGGGCTGAATGAATACCTAGTAGTTTTCAATGTTTCAGTTAACATCAGTAGTTAGGTAGTTTTATGCAGCATCTAGTTAAGATACATATCCATGCAGTATCTAGTTAACGTAGTCTAGGAAGTTATATGCAGCATCTAGTTACCAAAACAAACCACTTCTATAAAGTATCTAATTAAATATAGATAAACACCAGCAGTCGTTAAGCCATGTAGCCAAAAGCACATGTGTATATATATATCTCCAGTACTAAGCGAAAAAATATAGCAAATTGTACTGTCACTAGTGGTGAGACAGGCATAGATGTGTATCGGTGTAAAATCAGCACGTTTGATGCAATGACAGCAGTTTTAGATTAGTCCATGACAAATAAAGAGCTCAAAGTGTTCTGCTGAAAATTAGATAGTGCTAGATCTACCAGGAAGTGAGACGAGCAGCCTAACCGCAGGACCATTTCATGGGGATTTGTTTCTGACTTCAAAATATCTGCCTAAATACTTCATACGTAAATTTTCAGGGTCTACGTATTAGTTTCCCGCAGTATTCTGTACAGACTCGGACACCTTGAGTGACATTTTTCCTGTAAAAGCACAATTGAAATTTCTCCATTACCTAGCTGCACACAGGACAACTAGTTTACAGTGACAAGCACAGTCCACATAGTTGCAAATCGGATACTGATGGAATGAGAATATCAGTCACTGTCAACTGTCTAATCAATAAAAAAAAAGGGTCTTTTGCCATGGATATGAACTTTCCTACTGTCTCTGTTACCAGCTTGGTGGATATGGGCATCCTGAGACAATGTAGAAATTGCCTTGTGTTTACTGATACCATATCCGTTTGTTTGAGAATTAACTGGTTATGTGAGAGATGTATTTACACACTGTCAGTGGAGGCAAAGCTGTCACATTCAAGTACTCCTAATGTCAATAAGGTTGTCAGTACACACGCTGTGCCCATCACACACTATTCAAAGCAGACATATTAACCTACATATGCTGAGGCACTTAAATGTAACCTTCCTAAACCACAGAGACCTCCTAGATGAAGTAAACATAACAAATACCCTCAGCAGCCCGAAATGCGCTCTTTCAAAACAGCACCCACATCAACACATAAGGCTACATGTCATGGAGCCTCTACCTGTAAGCCCATAAGACAAGCCACCACATAATCCATCATTCTAGCCATTGGAGACTCCATCATGAGATACATTGATGTACTTCTCACCAGGCTGAGTAAGGTGAAAGTTACGGTCAGTTGCTTATCAAGGGCTAGGATGTGCCATGTTACGCATACACTCAGGTCATTGGACCACAATTAACCAGCATGATTCAGTCATAGTCCATGTGAAAGTAAATGACCTGAAATGTACCTCCCTAGATTATATGAAGAGAGACATCATGGAGCTCTTGGAATATGTGAGCCTAGCATTGAGCAGCATTTTACCTTCTCCAAGGATGATGCCACGATATGAACAAAAGATGACTGACTTTAATAATTAACTTAGTTTCTGGTGTCATTCTAAGGGGGTGCAGTATTTGTCAGCATGGAAGGAGAGGGTCAACAGACCACACTGCTTTGCTAGAGATGGTCTGCACCTCTCCCCTCTCGGCTTTTGAATATTAGCTAAAACATTGTATTCCCCCATAGTGCCTTTTTTAGACAATGCCAAACTGAAAGTACTTCCAACATAGCAAATCAAAACCAAGAAAATCTAAAGGTATTGTTGCTCAGTGCTAGGAGTCTAAACAAAAAAAATCCACTCCCTAGAAGCTCTCTTTACCCTAGAGAATGCTGTCACCTGTGCGGTCACTGAGACATGGTTTAAAGCCACAGAGAGCACACCAACAATGCAAGATTATAATGCCTTTCACACAGTTAGGCCAGCTACTTCACAGGCAGGGATTAAAGGTGGAGGTGTCTCTTATTTCCATCAAAAGTAAATAAACTTTAAAGCTGGTCAAACAGGACAATGCAGTTGAGGTGTTCCATGTTCAAATCACCATGGGTAAAATCCATTACCACTTCCTTGGAAGCTATAGGTCACCCCTGTGAGACTCAAGAAACCCATACCATGTATTTAAACTTGTTAGAAACACTAACCATCCATCCCAATACCATGTTCATGGGTGACCTTAATTACCCCACTATTAACTGGGAATCCTATATGATACCAAATGTACATGCACAGAGATTCCTGGATTTTGTAAACACAAAGTACACCAACCAGGGGTGCAACCATACTGGAGCTGGTCCTCAGTAATATGGGAAACTGCTGCACACCCCCTACTGTAATGGCTTCCCTGATAAAGTCAGACAGCAAAATGGTCTACTTTGAAATAAAAATAAAACCTGGACCCCCAGCTAAACCTGAAGTATTCAGGAGCTATCCTGAGGCTTACCTCCTGCTATTAAGTGAGAAGCTGGGAAAATTTCAGGCCCTCATAAACCCTGAGAATACTGCCGACTATGCAGAACTCTTCAGAGAAACCCTGTACAAGCATGTTAATAGCTGCATAGAGGCAGCTGTACCCACCAGGAAGAAGCACAGAACTAACTCAAAAAAACAAGCCACCCTGGTGGATTCAAAAAATCAATAGGCTGTATAACACAAGGATGTAAATCATGGCAAAAATTAGGAGGTACAGCACACAGCAGGATAAAAGCATCATCAAACTAAACAAACAACTCAGTGGACAAATAAAGTCCACCAAAGCCAAATAAGTTTGGCCTCCCAAGCCAAGGACAACCACAAAGCATTCTTTAGCTATGTCCGCAACTTCAAAGGCAATGCACAATTGTGTGCAGAGCTCATTGTAAATGGAGCCACCTATACTGAGCCAGAAGATATCACAAACCTCCTGTCTGATAAATTCAGCTCCAACTTTACCCCTCTCTCCCCCCCAACCTTCCCTCAAGAAATGTCATCAAATAGAACTTCCCCTGCTATCATTGGGGAACAGGTCCTTATTGCTCTCTCCAAGACCAAGAACACTGCATCAGTGAGCCCAGACAATATCCCAGGATGCCTTCTAAATAGCATGAAACATGACCTATCAGGGCCTCTGGAATTACTGTTTAACTGTAGCCTTCAAACTGGCTTCATGCCTTGTGAATGGAGAAGGGCAACAGTCATCCCTCTGTACAAAGGTGGGTCATCTGCAGGCCCCAGAAACTACAGACCCATAAGTCGTACTAGTCATATATGTAAAGCCATGGAAAGAATTATCTGGGAGATGACCAATAGAGATATAGTAAACCTCCAGACACTGGACCCAACCCAACCCAGTTTGGTTTCGTCATGGGCAGGCCATGCCTACTCAACCTGGTGGACTTCTTTGAGAAGGTCACCAAAGGAATGGATGAGGGCAAAATTATTCACACTGCCTACCTTGACCTGGCCAAGGCATTTGACACAATACCTCACTTGGGCATTGTTGACAAACTCAAGAGGTTAGCTAGAAACCCATATGTCACCCAGTGAATAGCCAAATGGCTCGCAGACCGGACTCAGGAAGTTAGAATTGGGGAATCCACCTCTACAAAGAGGCCTTTTGGCATTTACTTCTCAGAAGTCAAGGCCATTGTCAGTGGTCTCTGGCTGACTAAATTTGTAGATTAGCCACTGACATTGAATCTCACACGGACATAAATGTTATTCAGCAAGGACTGACACAGACAAACACCTGGTGTCAGAGCCATGTACTAAAACTAAATGCCAAGAAATGCATAATAGTATCATTTGGGAAGTCATCCATCCCCCTTAAAGCTGACCCAGTAGTCAAGGACTTAGGGACACACACAGTAATCTAGCCTTTGACCATCACGTGTCTACATTGGTGAGGAAATCTATCTTTGTTGACCAACTTATAAACAACGGTATGTCATCTAAGTCCAAGGAAGCCATTGTTCCACTTTATTCAGTATTCATCAGATCTGTCATTGAGTACGATGCCCCCTTTAGTATGTACCTAACCAGGCATATCCAACAGTTGGATACGTCCACAGATGTTCCTTACTAAAAGAATACAGGGTGTAAGTAAAATGTCCTATGTAGACCTCCGAAGGCCCTATCCCTGTATTTTGTTTCCTACAGGGTTTTGAGGGGAGATCTATGCCTGGCATACAGGGCATTGTCAGTCCCCACTCTGATGGACCTCCTGCATATCCACAAAGTAAACAGCACAAGAGTTACCCATTCTAAAGACTTAAAAACCTTGTCTGTGATATAAATAGGACCTGCTGGAGAGATAGGTATGTATCCCAGAGACTATCCCATCTATGGAACAGGCTCCCCATCCATGTGAAGCAGAGTTCCTCCCTAACTCATTTCAAGTGCATCATGGACAATTGGATGGGAAACTGGAAATTCATCCCTGGTTTGTGTCTGTCTCTAATGGACACAGGTAACCCATAAATGGTTCATCTCCCAGGCCCATGCTTACACTTATCAAGGGTATCAGAACTTGTCAGAGATTTAGGATGCATGTAGCAAATGGCTATGAACCTAAGAACTTAAAACTAAGAAAAAAATCCTTTTAAAGATGGAAACCTACCTCCTTAACCCAGATATAGTAAATGTCCCTTCTTTATATGTGGGATTGATGCTCATTCATTTTGTTAATACTTTATCTAGCTCATTTAACGAAATCTTTTCCCATCTATTTATTCTCTTCTTCTGTTAACTTATTTACTTTCCATGTTTTTTCAATGCCTTCTTTTTTCCTTAAGCATTTCTTGTACATATTGTACTACACTATTCATAATCTTTTCTTAAGTTCTTTGTTTCTCGTTTTACATTTTTTATTTCTCTTACTACCATCTTTCTTTACTAATCTGATTAAGTAACTCAATACTTATTTTTCCTTGTAAAAAAACTATATTTGCTTATATAGCAATTCTTGTATTTTTCATGATTTCTGTCATAAAATTATTTTTCTTTGTCAAAGTACTTTTTACCATTGTTATATCTTGTAGTGCGTTATAGGTTCCTTTATATTTTTCTTTCATTACTTTTCTCACATCATATTGCTACTGTAAAATAACTTCTTTTGTATTTTCCCTTAAATATCATCCATAGGTTCATAGGTTCTTGGGTGTTTAGTAGGCTAATGACCACTAGTACCTTTTTAAGCCTAGCCATGCATCGCAAATCTCTGACAAGTTCTGGTACCCTTGAAGAGTGTAAACAGGGGCTTGAGAGATTAACCATTTATGGGTTGGCTCTGTCCATTAGAGACATGGGTGCCAAACCAGGGATGAATTTTATGTTGCCCATCCAATTGTCCAAATTGCATTTTAATTGGGTTATGGAAGAACTCTGCTTCACGTGGATGGGGAACCTGTTCCAGAAAGGGGGTAGTCTCTGGAATACATACCGTCTCTCCAGTAGGTCCTATTTGTATCACAGGCAAGGGTTAAGTCTTTTTAACAGGTAATTCTGGTGCTGTTTGTCTTGTGGATATGCAGGAAGTCCATCAGAGTGGGGTCTGACAGAGCCCTGTATGCCAGGCATAGATCTCTACTCATCAGCCTGTAGGGGATAGAATACAGGGATAGGGCCTGGTACATACCCCATTTGTAAGTCCATGAATTTTTGGCCCAAAGTTTAAACTTACCACAACTTATAATTTCTAACAATTTTCTTATATCATTTCCTTTCTTTTTACGCTTGCTTCTCATATCACAATTTGTCTCCTATTATTATAATATTCATATGTTTTGCTACATAGTCTAAAATCAGATGAAATAAACTCTCCCTTTCTTTACAGTTAGGATAAGCATATGTTATATTTCTATATACTTATTCTCTCCATTTTAATTAAATCTACAATGATTAATCTTCTCAATTTTGCTAAAGTTACATCAAAAAACTTTACTGTATTTCTGTAGAGTATATCTATTCCAGAACATCTCAGATTTCCCATATTCTAGATTGCTTTCTCCCCATAGTTTCTTTGTTTGTAATCTTCATTTGTTAAAAAGATTGTGTCTTCTAATATACTTGGATCTACATCACATATATTACACCACGTGAAAATCCTTATTTTTCTCACTATATTCTCAGTACGATTCACATTTACAGGAACTATTCTAATTTTTTCATTTTTCCCTTTCCTTAGATTTATAAGTTCATAGCTAATTACTAAGCATACTTTCTTAGTAGGTCATTCTAAGCCTAGCCAATTTTACTCCCAGAGGTTAGAATCAGTGTGCCTTGTTTCTGTGAATCAGGCACCTTAATCATAATAACAACCCACAATCATTAGCTGTATGTATTCTTTTTCATCCATTTATTTTCTTTTTTCCTTTTGTTTTTATTCCCTTAATTTTCTTTCTTTCTTTTTTTTTTTTACCGTTTTACCAGTAGAATTCTTTTTTTTTTCTTTTATGACCTCCGAATTTACATAGTCTTCATCACTTATTTCATAAACTTCTATGTCCTGTTTTTTCCCCCAAACATCTTTATTAAATTTACACACATGATAAAGGCAATCTTACATTTATATAAATGAAAAATATACAAAATGATATCACTTCGTTGCAGACTGTTTACATCAGACACCATTGAAACAACTGTAGTTGTAAACATTGTACATGACTTATAAACTATCCAGTCATTGTCAGTTAAGCATTATATGGCTCATTCGAATCTTGCCTCTTAAACCTCGTTCCTGTTGTGCATATATTGTTCCTACAGTTCCCATTTTTTCCTGTGTAGTTTGCTTCTTCCCTTTTCTAAAGATCCCAACTCCATTTGTTTTATCTATGTTACTATATTCACTATTTATAGTAAAGTTGATCTAGACTTTGATTTCCACTTTCTAGTAATTGTTTTTTTGGCAGCCACTGTAATTAGGCAAAGCAAGGCTTTACTGTGTCTAGGCAATTCTAATACTTCTATGTCCTCTTTATTATTTTTTTTCTCATCTCATCTCATTTTTCTTCTGTTTCTACTACTACTAAAATCTTTCCTCTTTGTTCATTTTCTTCTTTCTCTTTGTTTTTCCTTGCTCTTATTTTAATTTTTACAATCCATCGATAAATGTCCAATTTTGCTGTATTTCAAATGTATTACAAGTCATGTTTTTTGCGTCGTACATTTTCTTTCATCACAGTTACTTATCAAATGTCCTTTTCCACAAAAAAAGGTTGTTCCCAGTATTTTACAGCACCTCTATTCCCCTCCACATTTATCATGCTTGGGATGTGTATAACTTTTTATCTTTCTATTTTTAACAAGTGTTACAATCCCAATCCCATCCACCAATCCATAAAACCTTTTTGTCATAAACTTTTGCAATGTCCAGTACTTCTTTACATAGTTTTCCAATGTCCTTTCAAAGTCGTTTTCCACTTTTGTTTGAAATTGCACATGAGTTTTCTTTTTTGTTTACCTGTTAAATGCTTTTGTCATGTAAAGATTCCATGGGTTACAGTCTTTCTTCTTTTCTTATTCTCCAAGAAAATTTTCCATTGAAAAAACAGTCTCAGATGTCTTGCAAAATGTCTCTGCTACTAGAATAAATACTCTGACCTGATGTGCTGTTACACCCAAAAGAGCTATTAAATTGTCCCACAATTCATACTTGTTCAATTCTTTGTCTTCTGTTACTTTGATTTCTTACCAGGTTCTTCCATTTTTCATTTTCTTCTGCCTTTTCTTCTACTCCCCTTTTGCTTTCTTTTACTTTCTCTGCATATGTTTTCTTTTCAATCTCACCACTGTTTTTCATAGGTTCATAGGTAGGTACTAGGCTATTGGCCCTAGGGCCTGTATAAGCCTAGCCAAAAGGTACCCTGGCTTTCGCCACCCAAGAAAATCATTTTCCTGTGCCCCTGTCAAGCAGAGCCACAGAGGTGATCCCCGGGGTGAATTTCCTATTTCCCATCCAATCATCAAGATTTTTCTTGAAGAGTGCTAATAAGGAGCTTTGTTTGATATAGATAGGAAGTCTCTGGGACAGGAGTCTATCCCTCCAGCATGTTCTGTTTATTGTAGTGACAAGGTTTAGTTCCCTATAGCATATAGCTCGTCGGGACTGGGGTTTCTTTAAGTGGAGCATGTCCAACAGCTCTGGGTTTGACATAACTTTGTATGTTAGGCAGAGATCACCTCTGAGTAGGCGATATGCGATGGAGTAAAGCTGGAGTTTTTTGAGACGGTCTGCATAGGGCATCTGTTTGAGGCCGGTAATCCTTTTTGTGAGATATTTCTGTGGCCTTTCCAGTTGTTGTAGATGTCTTGTGAGGTACAAACCAAAAGGGGCGTTGTACTCTATAATGGGTCTAATGAGTGACGAGTAGAGGGGAACAATGACCTCTTTTTTTTTTTTTTTTTTTTTCCTGGATGAGAAACCTTTTGTGATGAGGTGTGCCACATAGAAGGATTTCCTAACTACTGTGGTGATGTGATTATCAAAGGTGAGACTACTCTCCACCTGTGTCCCAAGGTCTCTTATCACACTTTCAGTGTTAAGTAGACTACCACCTATGTTGTAGCTCATGAGTACAGAGTTTTTACCAAAGGGAATGACACTGCGGCTTGAGGCCATGGCTTTAACACCAGGCATCTGTCTACATGAGGCCCTTTTGTAGGATGTCCACACCATTAGGAGTTTCGATTATGGCTCCTAGTTTGCAGTCATCTGCGAACTTCATTTGCCAAAGACCTTCTGTGTTAGCCTGTACTTCAGAAAAGTAGATACCAAACAGGAGAGGACCCAGGACTGAACCCTGTGGTACTCTACTTGTCACTGGTCTGAAGTCAGATTTGGAGTCTGCTACTTTCACAGTGTGGGTTCTGTCAGTGAGCCAGTTGGCAACCCATCTTGTGACATAAGGATTTATACCTAGTTTAATGAGTTTATCTATAACTCAGGATTGTCTCTGCATCCTCCTTTTGCATTTTCTCAGTAATGTCCCCCCAAGCGATATCTCCTTCATTTTATGTCTCATTTCCTAAAGTAAATCATCCCGCAACGCACCCAAGTGGATGATTGTAATTGTACATCCATCATTTGCTGACTCATGTCTATCAAACAGATTTCTTCAAATCATCTTCTCAGAATCCTTCACACATTCTACGGTCTCTTTATTTGCTTTCTCCTCCATTTCTCTCACCACTCCATCTGCTTCTGTCTCAGTCTGCTTCCCTGAGTTCTCCAGGCAGCCTCTGCACCTGGAATGGAAACTGGAAGTGCTCCTGCAAAATGGATCCCACTCACATCAACGACGAGTAGGGGAAGTTCTCTAATGCCCTGGCCAAATTTCCCCTAGTAGTACAAATACCACCTTGTGTCTTCCCTGAAAAAATGCTACTAGCATAATGGGATTAACCCAGTCAACAAAGGATAAGTAAAATAAAAATACATCCTGGGATTCAATAATGCCTACACTAAGTGTACACCATTCTGAGTGAACAGACGACACGGACATGACTCTCACCTTCTTCCTCCTAATTTTAGTTGTCCTACTGATATTCTTGCAGCTTTAAATATTGACAGGGATTCATAAAGGTTATGACAAAGTTTAGGCTACATGTACACTTAGTGTAATCTTTCTGAGTGACCAGAAAGCACAAAAATGTGATAAGAATGTTCTTGAATACATTTCGTGTACACTTCATGCACAACTTGTACAGGCTTTATTGAATGTGGCCCACTGTTATTGTGGACAAGTGAACACTGAGCAACACAAACACGGAGTGGTGAGAAAAGGATGTATGACGCACAGTTAAATATGTTGTTTTTTAACTGTGCGTCATGTGACTAATGGGCTGCAAGTCATGTGATGTTGACCCACACTATATAAGCATTATGTTTAGTGTGAAACCTGTTTTAAAGTGTCAGTGTTATAGGCTCAAGGCAAACATGCACATTTTTTGCATGCTCCCGAGGCTTAGCAGAACTGAGTTTTAGTTGATTTGTATTTGTGTCTTTTTTTTGTACTTTATTCTGTTTAGTACCAGTTGTTTGACTTTAGAGACCATATCCTCGGTGGCCATCAGATTTTAGATTTAGATAATTTATCTGCAGCCCCTGTATAGTGCATGTCTCAGTAATAGATACAGTAAACCTTTACAAGACAACATTAGAGCACATTCTGCTAGGGCATGAACATATTTCAGAAATGTTTTTGCACAAAACATTTTTGATACTGCCACACTGTACACAACTGATATCTTCACAAAACATGACAGATAAGATGAACAGTCCAGAGACAGGGCAAGCTGTGGTACATGGGATCCTGTTACTACTTGCCTTCTGTGGTTATATTCTGTTGCTTGGGAATCAACTTTAATGTTGCAGTTTAAGTGACCCTGCTTAAAGAATATATACAGTATACATACTGCAATGATAAATCTTTTGAGGAGGGGCAACTGCAACATTAAGGCTACCATCCCCTCATTCTGTTGAAGAATTATATATAGTTAATCATGACTTGTTTAGATTTTCATAATCACTTATTTTTTGTATTATACAACTTTTAGGTTATTTAGTTTAATAGCTTTCTTTAGTCACATTTCCATCTTGGGGCTCTGCATCTCAAAAAACAGAGAAGGTACCTGGCAGAAATGTTATTTTGTTCAGGGATGAGACTTTTCATTTAGCATGTTAGACCTGTGAAAACCCAGCATTGTTTTGGGACTGAAATTTTAACACAGAGAAGTTACCCTGTACTTGCTTGAACCGGCATCCACGCCTAGCCTGAAATCACTGCGCTAGAAGACTGTTGTTGGTAGCCATTACTTCTACAAGGATATCTGAACTGAAGACAATGATGTACAGACTGCCTTATAAAATAGGTTCACACGTTGTTACTAGGCTAGCCGCCCTTGTGGGCCATTTCAAGCCTAGCCAGTTTCTCTCAATGGTGAGAATCAAACCGTATTCCTTGTGTCTGTGAGGTAAACACCTTAACCATTATGCCAAACTGGCATTCAAAGGCAAATCTTCACTCGTGCCAAAGGCGCTCATTTCCTGTGGAAGATAAGGCTGTCTTCAGCTGGTAGAACTTTCCTAGCTAAAGGAGAAAGGTAATTTTGTGGATGCTGAAAAACAGATCAGTGCCTTAGCAGGACTACAGGTATTGAGCAAACACAGTTGTTTGCATCTTTTATGTTAGGAGGACAAGAGAGTCCGGTCACAAAGCAGACTCTGTCAAAGTGGTAAAAGCATTACATTTATGGGCGGCCACGGTGGTGCAGTGGTTAGCATTTCCGCCTCACAGCAAGAGGTTCTCTGGTTTGATCCATGGCTGGGGTGCCTTCTGTGTGGAGTCTGCATGTCCTCCCTGTGGTCGCGTGGGTTTCCTCCGGGTGCTCCGGCTTCCTCCCACATCCCAAAGACATGCAGTAGGTGAATTGGATACTGTAAATTGGCCCTAGGTGTGAGTGTGTGCATGTGTGTGCCTTCTGTGGAAGGTTGGGCGCCGGGCTGGCAACTCAACACCGTAAAACTCCACTGTCAATTATGAGCGGACAGGTGATCTGCTGTGGTGATCCCTAACCGGGAAAAGCCAAAAAAAGAAGTGGTGTGATAAGTAGAGCAAGAGACTGATGGGGGTCAAACATTCCTTGAGCAAAGCAACCACCTCTGCAGCCTTTGCCAAAAAAGTTTGTAACCATGATGCAGGTGAAACTTCTATTTGGTTGTCTGGCTGCATAGATCATGATTTGTTATTTTTGTTGTACTGTGGCTATTCTTTTATCAATGTAAAGTTTTTTGACTTGGCAGTGTCAGTAACTCCTCAGGTAGCACACCAGCCTGTGAGGCTGGAAGATCAGAAGACTGTGGGTTCTACTTCTGCACCTGGTGTCTAGATTTGTGCTCCAATGCTGGCATTACAGAGCAGCATAAAGGAGGGGATGCTACATTCGGAGTGCGCCATCTTTCGGATGACACAATAGCGGTCTCGTGATACCACCTTAGCTCAGGTGATGTAAAGATTACAGTTAGTGAAATCTGGTGCTGTGGGGAGATTTTTCATAGTCCATATGAATACCACCTCAGTTCTCCCATGAAATGAGTCTTCTAGCCTAGTTGGTCTAACCCAGTCAACAAAGCATAAACAAATCATTTTCAGCAATATATTTGACACTAGCCTTCACAGCAAGCACTGAACTGATGGGAAAGTCTGGGTCTTAGTCCCATGATAGTCATTTTGAGATGGAGTTTGATGAAAGGTTGAAAATTGAAGCTTATTGCAGAGAGAGAATGGTGAGTTGTGGTATTGCTGGCTGTAGTATATGAACCATTTCTCTAATGTTGGTAATCCTGCATTGCTTGGTGTAAAACACCTTGCTAAGTTTAACTCTGCAGTAGGAATAGCATAAGAAGGGTGTATGAGTAATCCAAGTGGTACAAACACAGCCTTGCAAAAATATGTGCCTGCTCATGTACTTGTACAAAAAACACACACCGGAGAGCACAGTTTGAAAATAACTGAAAACGACAGGACAAGATGAAGCATATCTGACACCTTGGGTATGCTGTGTATGACTAAGTAAGTTAAGTTCAGGAGAAAGTGGGAAATCAGCCCTTACAGATAAGGTAGTAGGTGTGTATTTATTTATTCTTTTGTTAACTGAATAAATGATCTGTTCTTTGCAGAATTTTTTTAGCCATGGCCCAAGTCCAAAGAGCGAGACAAATAAATGTGAGCATTTAAGAGTTGCCTGTCAAGAGAATACTTGTGTAAACACAGTGAGAACATGCAAACTCTGCATAATAATCAAAAATCAGGATCAAACAATAGATGTTGGATGTGTGAGTCCACATACTTCAAGTTTAAATGCTGGAGTCGCAGATGAAACTTAAAATGAAATGCTGCCTACAGAAGGTGCTGATTAAGAACACTGTATAGCTCTCATTTACATCCAGTTGTTGCAACAAAGCCATAAACATTTCTGAAATTTTGCTGCTGCTGAGATAAAAAAGATCCAATTTGCAGTACACCTTATACAGCTGATCTCTTGTCTTCTTTGCAATGGAGAACATTCTTCTGCAGGGTGTAATTTTTGCCCCCAGCAGTAGAGCTTGTTGAGGGCATCCTGTTCTATTCCTAGTTTAGTTTGGAAAAGAAAGTTATGAAATCTTGTTTTTTTTTTTGTTTTCCAGGAAAACTGGGGACAGAGACTTTAAATGTATTTGTGGTCATTGCCCTAGTTAACTCCTGTATTATTGCCAAAGCTGTCATTATTGTTTTAGAATTTGTTCTA
Organism: Protopterus annectens; assembly: GCF_019279795.1. Taxonomy (NCBI): domain Eukaryota; kingdom Metazoa; phylum Chordata; order Ceratodontiformes; family Protopteridae; genus Protopterus; species Protopterus annectens. The sequence goes on along the minus strand of NC_056745.1, from coordinate 391,298,671 downwards.
TCTCATGGTGTATGGGCAAACAGCCTTTCCGATGTTCAAGGCTGCACTCCGCAATCCTTCCCATAATACTGTTTTGTGTTACTACTAAGAACTGGCAAGAAAAAAGAAAACCAACATTTCAACCAGTTTTATATCCGCTCTCGGAACCTAGGCTTATACTGATTTGCTCTTGATATGGTAGACATTTTTTTTTCCCAAGAAGTCCTTTGATTCTTGTGAGTGATATTATGAGTTTCAAAAGCAAACACGCCTTTTTCCTTGTTTTAACAAGTAACTGATAATTTTATTGAATCTTGCGCGAGACTTCACATCTTTGACTAAGAGTGTGACTAGGGGACACCCATCCTAAAGCAGAGGGAAAACCTGTGTATTACTCTTCCATGCAACACCTTGGGCAGTATTCAGTGATAGTTTGCATAGTGTGAGATGAGATGATTTATGTATTAGGCAAGGCCATTCTGATTCATCATCTCCCTCACTGCTCAGTAACAGCCCTCCTTTACTGGGCAGTGAAAGGGTTAGTACCCCATGGGCTTATGAAGTCCATTAACAATCCCGGTGCACTGCTGTGCATTGTAAAGTGATTATTACAGCAATTAATAGAATTCTGTACTAGGCAATTTGTGTACAGAATAGTCCACAAAATACTTCAGAGTACACAGATATTTAGCTGTGTAGACATGGGTATTTCAGTGGGAGAGAATCTACAGAGGGTGATGTAGATCAGTTAATGCTTAAATCACTGTAATACTTAACTGGATCGGCAAGCTGTAAGTGTATGATTGACTTGTGTGTGTGTGTGTGTGTGTGTGTGTGTGTGTGTGTGTGTGTATAGACTTTGTGAGTGTAGCTACTAATTGTGAGTGTACTTGTGTGCAAGTGTGTGTTGCGGATGATAGCTTCCTGAAGTGACCTTTGGCTACTATGAAGGGGTAGATTGTGGATACAGAATGTGCACTCACTGGTCTTTGTGTGTGTGTGTCAGAATGTGTTTGCAGGGTATATGACTGTGTGTATACATGTGTCCTTTACTATTAGACAGTAGAATATGAATATAGTAGAGCTGTAGCTGTGGCCTAATTAACCCCCAACTTCCAGGTGCCATATATGAGATGCATGTCCTACGTGCAAGGCATATGGTACATATGCGGCATACAAACACTTAATCATCAGAACAACTTTGCTGCCAGTTTGAATGCTACTTTTGAATTCAGTCTGCAAACCAATTACCAAATTACTGTACTGAGCCGTCTAAAGATAAGTGCCCCATTGAGGTCTCTTCCTTCCTTAGTTTACTTGTCATCCAAGAAGGGGAAATGTGAGTATGGGAGGCAAAATTCGTATAAAGATAGACAGAAACAGTGCCTTTTTTGGTTGGGTGCTAACCACAGCCATTCACAGTATGAGAGGTGTTTGTCCTGAAGACAGTCCATAGTTGTCTGTCATCCCTTTCCATTTCTTTGGAGAACCAGCAGTTGAACTTTTGGTTCAGGCTACCAAGGCCAAACCAACCTGCCCATTGTTCAACTTCCCTGTAAAAAGAAAGCCAAAGTGGTGCAAACATGTCCTCTTGCTGTTCAGCTTCCACTGGAGGTCTCCATCACTTTGGATGAAGAACCTGAGTACAGTCCAGTTCCTCTGTCAGCTCTCTCTGTCATGACCCAGTTGGAGGCTGACATGAAGCTGAGTACCTGCATGCCCCCTGAGGCTGTGCTTACATCTGTTGCAGTTGTAGAGGGGGAAACGAGGCTGATTATTTCGTAGAGGCCTAGGGGGATTCTACAAATACTTGTTGGGGAAAGGTATCTGGCTAAGGATTCCCACAAAGAATGGCAGGATTTTGCTCGGGAACTTTAAGTAGCTCGTATGGCTCTTAAACCTCCTCAAGGATTATCTGATGTTCCTTATATTGATCTGTTCTGCAGTAACCTTAGCTACATGGATTATATCCTGCCAAGGATATAATGGCTGGCCATCTACCAAAGCTTCAGTGCACCTTCCATTTGCCCAAGCTGTCAAGCAGCTTGAGATTAGCTGAATAAAAGACAAACTTGAGCACACAAACTCTACAGAGCTTTACTATGGTGAAGAATATGTTCCTTTAAGGGATTTCAAGGATTGACAGTATGCTTGTGCTTTCCTCTGCCGAGCAGATAGACGACTTCCGTTTCCTTAATTTTGTTGATGTTTTATTACTTTCCTCAGGAAAAATTCTTTTAAAGCAAGGATTATTTTGTTTTAATGGACTGTCTCAAGACTGTAACATACTTTTAAACAGAGCACTCATATTTCCTATCAGATTAAAATTAGTTTAAAGTAACCCATTTGTTTCTGTGACAAAATTGTGTTTATTTTTCTTTTGTGGGACTGGCATAGTGTTTCACAGTACTTTTTTACTGTTATTGTCTGTCAAAAAGTAACTTTTTTGGACTGGGTGTGTTTGTCCCCAATTGCTTTTTGTCTTCCCTGGGAAAGGTGCACCATTTTCACCATAAAACACACTACTGGTCCCACAGTTGGTCCTTCCAGCCATGCAAATAAAAAAAAAAAAAATCGACAAACAGCCTTTGCCACCACAGCAGTCTAATAATTTGCCTCAGCTGCAGGTTGCTCACTCCGCTGTGGCCATCTGTTGTACCTCAGACCATTCATTTTTTACCGTGGATCCCTCTGGTGTAACATTTACAGCCACTATGGACCAGGGGTTAGCCATGTCCTCTGCTGCTGTTTGGGGTTCTTCAGTTTGCAAAAGACAGCCACTCTTGTCAGTCCTGGAGCTGGGAACAGGGAAGGTTTCCCTGTCATGTCAGAATGCTGTGCCCATCCCTAGGGAAGCAGCTGCTTCCATTAGTATCATGACTGACCCACTTTTTTCATTCAAAAAGAAACAAAAAATTTCAGTCAAAAAGAAACAAAAAAAAAAAAAAAAACAAATCATGCATCTCTTCACCTCAAATTTCTTTGGATATGAGTAGTTTACTGGGTTTGGCTCAGGGTTTAATTCAGGATATTGATTCTTATAAAGTAGTTTCTGGTAAAAGGAAGAGGGATTTTTCTTTTCATAAAGAGATTCAAGATTCTGAATTGGAACAGGAGGATACTTTTTTTTCCTCAGATTTCTGATTCAGACTCAGAGGAGAGATCGGCTTCGGATTCTTCTGTGAGGATTTCTCTTTCTCTGAGACTATTGCTGGATTGTATTAGTTCTCTGAGACTATTGCTGGAATGTACTAGTGTTTTCAGTGGAACAACATGCAGTATTTTCTGATGGATGGAGAAGTAGAGGTTTTGCAGAAAGATTTTCCAGAACCTACATCCATTCCCGTTGTTCAATCTGCTTTAGAAGATGTATGTTATTACCCGCAGTTTTCCTGATAGTCAGCCAACTGCCCCTAAAAAGGCAGATAGAATGTATAAAGCTCCTCAGTCTTTTATATTTTTATATATTATTCCCAAACCTGACCCAGCAGCTGTCGCTTTAATTGATCCTGCTGCTGCTAAGCACGTGGTTAATTCCAATCCTACTCTACTCTTTTTGATAAGGATGGGAAAATTATTGATGGGTATGGGGGAAAAGTGTATACTTCTGTAACATAAATTTTTAGCGTTTTGCATTATCAGGCTGATATGTTAAGGTTTGTACTGACATACTGTGAAAGGATAAGGATTGTATTATCTGCAGTTTCTTCTTGTGAAGAGCAATCTACTTAATATAATTTTGTTTCTTTTGCACTGGCCACTACTCATTGTTTGGTGTGTGTCTGTGTGTGTACGTACCTGCTGATACTTTTTCCACGGTTATGGCCAGTGGTACTGTTTTGAGGAGGTTTGCATGGCTGCATTCTCAGAACCTTCCAAATGATAAAAACGGGATTTTAAATTCTTCCTTGCAGAAGAGGGCCAGACACTAAATCTCTATCCAGAGTGTGATGAAAGGGGCAAGCTGATCCAGGGAAATTGTCCAAGGGATTTTTTTTATCTCCTTATCCAGAAAAAAAAAAAAAACAGAAGTCTTGCCAAAATTCAGGTAAACAGACATTTAAGAATAAATGACAAGCGACTTCCAAAACCAATGATTGTTCCAACAACTATGAATGACTGTTCAGTTGACCTTGTGACTCCCTCCCAGAAAGTCTGAATTTTCATTTTTCTCTTTGGCAACAGATTGTTCAGACAAATAGGTTATGAAAATCATTCATCAGGGTTACATATGGTAGTTGGGAGTAAATTCTTCCTTTCCAGGTGGTCATTCCTCATCATCTTTTGTTTCCCCCTGGTGTTTATAACATACCAGAGTGAGAACCAGTTATTCAAGAATGTCCCTAGTGCCAAAGAATGAAAATGTTTGGAGACCAGTTCTGGATGTTTCTTTCCTAAACCCATTTGTGACCGTGCCCATATTCAAAATGATGTCACTTCACAATCTGTTACCTTCTTCCTCTTTCAAGTTTCCTGGTAATGCTAGACTGCTTATCATCACATACCCATTCATCCAGACTTCAGATGTTTCTTAAGATTTTTGTGTGTCTAGATCACATATTGGTTATCTGCCTTAACCTTTGGAGTATCCACTGCACCAAGAGTGTTCACAAAGTGTCTAGCTCCAGTTATAGCTCATTGCAGACCACAGGTATCCACATTTTTTTCCATATTTAGACAACTTGCTTGCTGAGTCTTTTTCAGAGTGTCAGGAGTCTGTCTCTTACACAAGCTGGGATTCCAAGAGAACATTCAAAAGTCTTTCTTGACTCCTTCACACATGATTGTATTCCTGGGATGTCAGTTACACCTCATTTCAAAGAGCCTTTCTTCCACAGGCAAAAATGGATCTTTATTTAGATCTGTTTCTAAGGTTTTCCACTCAGCCTGCTGTCACTGTGAGAGAATACCTCAGGAATTTGGCTCTCATGGCATCTGTGATTCTCATGTTACCCCTGGCAAGATTCCACATGAAAAAGGTACAGTGGTATCTGAAATATTTGTGGTCCCAGCATCAGCACCCTTATCTTTTCAAATCCTAGTGCTGGGATTTGTCAGAATATAAATATTTTGGTGATGACAACAGATATCCTCAAATCCAGGTCTCTTCTTCTCCCCTACTGCTCCAAAGCAGTCAGTCATCCCAGATGCTTCTGACTTTACTTGGAGAGCAGTTTCAGGAAGGATAAAACTGCAGGGGGTTTGGGACACTGAGGACAGATGCAAGCACATAAATTTGAAGGAGATGTCTGCCTTGATCAAAACACTTGACTTTCTGAACCATCGTTGGTCTCCAGGACCTCTTCAAGTGGTTACAGATAATACCACAGTCGTGTGGTACATTACCTTTGCAGACTAGTTATGTTAGCTTGGGATATAGCTTCACAGTACAGTTTCACTCTACAGGTATTCTACATTCCATTTGAGCAAAATTGTGTAGCAGACAGGGCAGACCCTCATGATTGGAAATTAGATCAGGGGGTCTTCCAAGATTTGATCCATCTGTGTGAGTTCCTCAAGTAGACCTCTCTTCCTCCTCTCTGAATAATCAACTGGCAAGATTATGTTCCAGGACCTTATGCAAGGACTGAAAGAGACTCCCTTTGTTTTCTTTGGACAGGAATGTTCCTGTATTCTTGTATGCCCTTCCCACTATTATCCAGGGTATATCTGAAGATTCAGAAGGAATCCCCCCCCCCCCATTTTGGCCCAGACAACTGAGGTTCTCCCTACACTGGAAATGGCCAGGGGCAGTTACCCCAAGCTTCCTCACAGACTAGATCTACTCACACAAGAACAGGGGTGTTTGATGCATCCTGACATCAGTCATCTAATATCGACTGCCTGGATGACCGTCTTTATTCCTTTTAGGCAACTGTTTACTGAGGATGTGAAGCAGGTATTAAGAGGCAGGAAAGCCTGCTACTAGAAAATCATATGTTTGCAAATGGAAAAAGTTTTCTAGTTGGTGCCAAGAGCGAAGCTAGCACCAATTCAGGGCTCATTGTTCTCTGGTTTTACAATATTTGTGTAAGTTACTGTCCTATGGCCTTTCTTATTCCCCTGTCAAAGTTGATTTATTGCCATTTCTGCATGTTTGCCCATGGATCCTCCTCTTTCAATCCAACATCATGTCAAAATGTTCTTCAGAGGGGTTTTGCTTAAGAGGCCTCCAAGAAAACCAGTGGCCACTCCTTGGGATCTTAACTTATTATATCCAAGTGACACCTCCAGGTAATTCCTACTAATACCTCTAGGTGTTAAATTATCGCTTGTTCATATTTGCATCAGTAATTCCAAAACCATGCTATGTTCAAAGTTTTACAAGATTTCATCTTAAAGCTTACCCATTGGCAAACTCAACTGCATTAATATTTGACCTCTGTCTAGTACATGTAAATAGATATTAACTGTTTTTTTTATATTAATTTGTATAGATATAATTTTCACATTTTTCTAAATATCTCAAAAACCAAGTAGCACAGACATAATTCCTTAGCTTCATATGAAAACTCTCGGCTAGGTGAATAAAATGCTGCTGACAGTATGTGCGTAACTTGAGTGGTTGCTGAGATATTTTAAGTTGTTTACAAAATATTACAAATGTAGTAGTTACTGTGTTTACTGTGATGTATAAAAGTTGGTTTAAGACCTATAACCTAAAGAATACTATCACTTTAAATATAGTTTGTCCTGAAGAGTTTGCCATTTGTACTTCTTTCATAACCCCTATGCTTCCAGATATTCAAACATTTGTTGGAAATGTGAGGACAGAATTTGATTCTGTCAAAAGGCTTAGGCTCCCCCATTGGAAGCACCCCATTGAAGTAAATTAGTTAATTTTGTGTTAGAGAAGCTAACACTTGCTCCATGTGAACCATCTAATTTGGCTGACTTGAGGCTGTTAACATGGGAAACAGTTCTGTTGATTGCTCCGACTTCAAGAAGAATATCCGAGTTGCAAGCTGTTATGGTGAATCAGATCTATCTCTTTTTCCATAGGGACAGAGTTTAATTTGAGAACAAGTCCTTCTTTTATGCCTAAAGTGGTATCAGAGTTTACTTTAAGCCAAACTATCCATCTTCCCATTTTCTTTTCTGACCTAAAAATGAGAGAGAGGATACTTTGTACCGTGGATGTCCAGAGACAACTCTAGGACTATTCTGACAGAAAGAAAGAGAAAGTTTTCAGAACTTTGGATCAATTGTTCATTTTTTTTTTTTTTTTTTTTGTGAAAGGAAGAATGGGTTGCCTGTGTCAAAACAGACTATTTCCAAATGGTTGTCTAAAGCTAAGCATAACAAAAACTATTCCAGTCAGGGTTGAGACCCACCATGGCAGGGCCTTGGCTTCATCTGTGGCTTTTTGTAAAGCGTTGGATTCTGGAATGACTCTAGAAGCTGGTATTTGGTTTTCTGTGCATACTTTTACAAAGTGCTATAAGGTTGTTTCTTCTGTAGGTCCAGATCAAGCTTTGCTAGGACCATTCACCAGGGGCTCCACCTCCCAAATGTCATTGGCTAATGTAATCTACCCAGATAGGTAAGGCTACTGCAGCAGTGATCAATATGATGAACATAGTACAATTGTGTAAGTTGAACTTAGCATAACAGTAAATGTTTGATTGCTGCTCCAGTAGCTGCTCCCTCCATCCATCCTCCTTGTTTTTTTGGTGTGTTATTTTATGCCAGGGTGTGGATATGTATTTTTCCTAGCATTGGCCTTTCAGAACTCAGACTCTCTCTTTCTATGCAGGTAGAAACCTCTGAAAGGCTCCACAACCAACCTTGCCTTTTAGTCAGTTACTTGATAGTTTGGGCATGTGGAAGGTGCCCTGAAGCTTTGGAAAATGGCCGGCTGTTCTATCCTTTGCAGGATATAATCCATACAGCTAAGGCTACTGCAGCAGTGGTCATTTGAACATCTACTGTTGTGGTAAATTCAAGTTACACAATTGTATTTTCCTGCTTTTGTTCTCTGGTCTTCCACTTCTAAATGCCCTAGGGACTCTGATTCTTCATCTAAAGAATTAGGTTCTGCTGAGGAGTCCTTGGCCTACTCCTCTCAGATCCAGTCTCCCCCCTTGCCCTGGGGTCTAAGAAAGATTAACTTTCTCCTAACTGTCCTACATAAGAGTAGTCTTTTTGGGATATGGTGGTTTGTATGATTAAACACTTTAAGTTTGACTGGTTCCTGTTTCTTATATTCACAACAGATGATATGAACTTTTTCAGATTGTCCTTGGCTTTTTGCAGTTCAACCAATGCTGGCTGCCCTTTTTACTCTCACTGCAGCTTCTTAGGCCCCTGAATCTCAAAATCCTGACCCTAAGAAACCAGACAGGTTTTATAAAGTTCCTGAAGCTCACCTGTTTTTATATAAAAAAACGTTCATGTGATCCTGCTGTTGTTTCTGTAGCCACTGATAGAACTTCTTCTTCTAAGCTTTTATCTTCTGATAAGGGCAGCCTTGCCATGGACAGATATGGAAAAAGGAAAACACCTCTGCTACCTTAGCTTTCAGGGATATTAATTACCAGACCCACATGACTAGGAATGTCCTGGCTCTTCTCTCCTAACCTGGGAACATTCAGGCTGATTTGTCTGATTCAGTGGGTAAGACTTCTACCATTTCCCTTTTGAGCTCTGCTTCTCGGATGACTCATTATTCTTTTAAATGTACTTATAATGCAGTTGCCCTAGATGACACATCAGCAACATCTGGATCTGTTATAAAGAGATATTCTTGGTTGCGCCTCCAAGCTCTCTCTGAAGTTATCAAGGTCAAATTATTAGATTCCCCCTTAGACAACCTGAATCTCATTGGCTGTGCTGCTGCTGAATTGTTTAAGACTCTTCAGGAAGTGGGTAAAGTAAAGTTATGCAGGATTTGAAACAAATCTGTCTCTCTCCTGTTCCTAAGTTTCAGAGAAATTATGTTAAAAAGCCATCCTTTGTTAATAGACGGCCTAAACAGCCTTCTAGTGGCAAGAGAGCATTTCGGAGAGTTTTTCCAGACAAGGCTCAGGGTTTTAAGAGCTGAAAGTCTTCTTTCCCTGACAAATCTGCTTTTGTTTGACATTCAGCCAATTCTACCCATTGGCCAGATTCCTCTGACCCTCAGGTTGACTCTTTTTCTTTGTATGCAATTCATAGTCATGTATGTTGCCTTTTAATTATAGTGCTGCAGGAATTGTGCTTGACTATGACTCATAAATTCAGTTAATAGCGGAGAAGTGCAGCTCACCTGTACAGTGATAGTTGCACTGTTTTGCTTGTAACTATGAATACCAAACTGTTTTTCAGTTTTTGTGACTTAGTTTGCTCTACATAATTAAAAAGGCACTGAGTTACTAAAGAAACTTTTAAAAAGGCAGTTATTGTTTTGCTGTTGAGTTACACGGTCGGTCTGTCTTTATCCTCAAAAACTGCAGAAACATTGAAATATGTCAGCAGAGTTTTGAACGTATGCATGCCAGACATTACTCTTTGCTCTTTTATTGTTTCTCCCTTCTGGTGCATTTGGAACACTTGAGACATTTGTTTTGTGTTGATAATACTTTCTCCATCAAAAAGTCAAACATTGCATGTTAAATAATTGTTGTTGAGTCTAGAAATTTAGTTTATTTGTTTTATGTGCAGCTGAGTCATGAAGTATTTGATGTGTTGGCAAAGCCAATGTATGAGTTATCTGCATTGTAGGATATGTTTGCCCTGCTGTCTTCCTTACATCCTTCTAGATCTGTGTGTCCTGTTTCACTGGAATGTACTTTGTACATGGAATTTTAAAGGCACAATTGTGGCTTATCTTCTAAATCTTCAGTTAAAATTGTTTATTTTCTGTAGTGACTATTTTTGCAGGTCTCTAAATTCGGTGCAGTGTAAATCCTAATTCTATTTAGATTTTTTTCATTTTATTTATATATATATATATATATATATATATATATATATATATATATATATATACATATATACACACACACACACACACACACACACACACACACGCACGTATAAATCCAGGCTGGGTTTATTTTATATGTTTGTGCAAGGTAAGAATTAATATAGCAGGTGTTATGTACTTGTTAACATGCTGAATACTTCTTAGGTAGTACCTACTATATAACTTTCAGGAATGTGGTGTATGAGGGTTTTAGCACAAACCAAGTACTGGAGTATTTTATAGCATGGGGTAAAACAATTGTTTGCCAAACTAACCAAAATAGTAAAATTCCCCCCACCCCGTGTATGTGCGTGTGTGTTGTGTGTGTCTGTGCCTGACAACACCCTCAGCATGGGAGGAGGGATGTTGGTATAGGTATATGTCTCAGTGATTGGGCCAGGTTTAATATTTTCAGTGGATCATGAAGGAAAACAGCATTTTTTTTGTATTGACATCCATGCACATAATATACCACATGGGGAATAGGCTATACATAATGAAAAATAGACAACTGGATCCTTAAATGTGGCATGCTTGAAGATCCGCCTTTCAACCTTCACCCTTTGATGGAATAAGTATGGTAGTGGACAGTGGATGGCCCTCTCAGAAATGTGAAGCTTGGGAGGTTAGGGGCTAAAAGGTGGGAAAAAGTCTGTTTGTATAGTGGGGAGAGTTGCACCTCTTAGTAGCAGACTGATTTATAGATGTCCGAGTTGGTCCCAACAATAACCATGGATAAGATTACTCTTTTTTGGTCGCAACTGGTCTTGTGTCGGAAAACCTGTCACCCAGCAAGTTTAATCTGTAGATGTTCCCATGACCCCATCTACCTGCCCTTTAAAAAGGGTGTCTGGTGTCTCCAATAGGGCAGCCTCAACAGTAATGTTGCCTCAGAAAAGCAAATGTTAAGATACAGTGTTTGTGCATGAGTGATGCTATCACAAAGCTTACATTGTGTCTTAATTTTGCAGATAATCCTTTGCATTTTATTAACACTTGTGAGCTACTATATATATATATATATATATATATATATATATATATATATATATATATGTATATATATATATATATATATATCTATATATACTGAGAAGTATGCACTGCTGTGTATGCAGTGAGCTGCATAATCATAGTTGTGCCTGATGTCCTTTACAGGGTCTCTTCAGCAGTCCTGGCTCCCATCACACCCCATTGTGGAAGAGAAAGTGGTTGGTGTGAACACCTCATAGAACGGGTGTTGCGTATGTGATTTGGTAGAAATGAGAGTAGCTAATGGGTGCAGCATAACTTTATCTTCCCAGTTTAGTTGCCCCCAACCATTCCCACTACCTGATAACCCTATAATCAAATTTAGATGCCTCCCAAAAGCCTCTTTGGGAAAATTTTATTAAGTATCACATTTTTTAAGTAACAAAATGCACATACATTACTAAAAAAAGAAAACAAGACATGACAGCATTTCCATTATTATTTCCATGTGTTATACATGTGTTTACTTTTTAATAATATTCACTCAGTCCAGTGTTACATAAGTTGCTGTATTCTTGCCTTCCCTTCAATTTTATTTCTCTTCTTGAACATTATTCTGCATGTATGACCCACAAATTCCTTTTATTTCTGTGTAATTTGCTCCTTCCCATTTCTTAAGATCCCACATTAAAGTTTTTTTATCTAGTTTACAGTATTCAATACTTCAGTTATGGTTGGTTTAGGTTTTACTTTCAATTTTCTGGTAATTGCTTTTTTGGCAGCCAATAGCATTAAACTTCGTAAAGCTTTGCTATGTCTAGGCAATTCCTATCCTATATTCCGTCTCAGAAGAATAATTTCTTTAGGTACAATCATTTGCTCCCTCAACATTTCTAACAACGTACTCTGTAGGAAATTTTTTTAATTTGCTAAGTCGTCAGCCTCCCCCCCCCCCCCCCCCCAAAAAAAATTTTTTTCAATTACCTCTCTTTTCCATCCTGCCTCCAGCATTTGTTATCTACCTGAGGAAAGATATCTGAAGTCTGCATAGGGTATAAACATGCCTATGCAAACATCCCAAACCTTATAGACTTTGTTACATACTTAGTGGCCTTACAAATATACTTCTACATTGCCTTTCCAGTCTCTCTCTTCCTAATTTGTTCTACCCTCTTCTGATAGTTACAGTTATCATGCAGTGTTTTCCATGCCCTAATAATTATCACTTTTTAACAATAGCTTCTGTTCTAGACTCTGTTACAAACTTCAGAGTATAGGGGAAGAGACAGGTAGCTAGCAATCCCTGGTAGAGAAAGCAGTCTCTAACTTGTAGTCCAAACTTCTGCTTGGTCTCCTATCTCTTTTACCTTTCCCTCCTTTTCTAGTACCTTGGTTACTTTGCTAGTTTTTCCAATAAATTCCAGCCCCTTCTATTTTCTGTACCCCTTCTTTCAGTAATTTGTTTTGGTAAAAATATCCTTTTCTGTGTTTGCTCAGTACATTCTGCTGACTTATATAGTGGATATAAAAAGTTTACACACCTCTGTTAAAATGCCAGGTGTTTGTGATATAAAAAATGAAACCACAATAAATCATTTCAAAACTTTTCCCACCTGTAATGTAACCTATAACCTGTACAATTCAATTGAAAAACAAACAAATCTGTTAGTGGAAAAAAATAAAAAATAAAAAGTGTACAATACACCAGTTGCATAAGTGTGCACACCCTTAAACTAATACTTTGCTGTGTGTGCACACCCTTAAACTAATACTTTGTTGAAGCACCTTTTGATTTAATTACAGCATTCAGTCTTCTTGGGTAGGAGTCTATCAACATGGCACATCTTGACTTGGCAGTATTTGCCCACTCTTCCTTGCGGAAACACTCCAAATCTGTCAGATTGTGAGGGCATCTCTTGTGCACAGCCCTCTTCAAGTCACCCCATAGATTTTCTATTGGATTTAGGTCTGGGATCTGGATAGGCCATTCCAAAACTTTAATTTTCTTCTGGTGAAGCCATTCTTTTGTTGATTTGAATGTATGCTTGGGGTCATTGTCGTATTGAAAGATGAAATTCCTCTTCGGCTTTCTAGCAGATGCCTGAAGGTTTTGGGCCTAAATTGACTGGTATTGGAACTGTTTATAATTCCCTCCACCTTGACTAAAGTCCCAGTTCCAGCTGAAGAAAAGCAACCCCAAAGCATGATACTGCCACCACCATGCTTTGCATCACCAAAAGAAAAACATCCCCACGGTGAACTGCTGTTTTTGCACCAAATGTACCTTTTGGAATTGTGGACAGAAAGTTCAACCTTGGTCTCATCAGACCATAACACATATTCCCACATGCTTTTGGGAGACTTGATGTATTGTTTTGCAAATTTTAGCTGGGCCTGGATATTTTTCTGTGTAAGAAAAGGTTTCTGTCTTGCAACCCTACCCCATAGTCCAGATATATGGAGAATACGGGAAATTGTTGTCGCATGTAGTACACAACCAGTACGTGTCAGAAATTCCTGCAGCTCCTTCAGTGTTGCTGTAGGTCTCTTGGCAGCCTCCCTGACCAGTTTTCGTCTTGTGTTTTCATCAATTTTGGAGGGACGTCCAGTTCTTTGCAACGTTACTGTTGTCCCATATTTTCTCTACTTTCTGATGACTGTCTTCACTGTGTTCCATGGTATATCCAATGCTGTGGAAATTTTTTTTGTACCCTTCTCCTGTCTGATACCTTTCAACAATGAGATCCCTGTGATGCTTTGTGAGTTGTCTGCGAACCGTGGCTTTTGCTGTAACAGGCAACTGAGTAAATGTCAGGAAAATCCTACTAGCACAACTGAACTTTATTTGGGGTTGATCAGAGTCTCTTTTTAATTGATGGCAGGTGTGTACCCAAGAAGACTGAATGCTGTAATTAAATCAAAGGTTGCTTCAATAAAGTATTAGTTTAAGGGTGTGCACACAACAAAGTATTAGTTTACAAGTGTGCACACTTACAAAACCAGCGTATTGTAAGTTTTTTTATTTTTTATATTTTTCCCCAACAGATTTGTTTGTTTTTCAATTGAATTGTACAGGTTATAGGTCCCATTAAAGATGGGAAAAGTTTTGAAATTATTTATTGTGGTCTCTTTTTATTTTAATATCACAAAAACCTGGCATTTTAACGGATGTGTGTGTGTGTGTGTGTGTGTGTGTGTGTGTGTGTGTAAAACTATTATATCCACTGTATATGTAATATACCCAATGATTGATATTACTATTTTTCTCCTTAAGTATCTGTACCTAAAATCCTATTCTCTCCTTATTCCTTTACCCCCCCCCCCCCATCATCATTCCTTTCCACTTTGATTTGTAGCCCTCTGCTTGGGTTAGAACTGCATAGCTCTAAAGTATCCCTTCAAATTGGGTTATCCTAAACAACCTTGAGAATCAACTTATTCCACTTAACTATTGCCCTGTTAACCTCCTAAATAAATTCCGTTAACTCTTTATTAGTCATAATCAACTTCTTCTCTTCTTGATAACGTCTGACCTATATACAAAACTAAAGGGACTAAAAATATCTTCACTACTTGTAGCTTACTGTCCATATCCGTAATCCAAGCGCTTCCAGCTTCTTATTTTGTATGATCTTTTGTTTAGTCTCTTCCCATATATCCCTAGCTGCTGTAATAGAATCCATTTTAATCCATAAACGTAAGTACTTCGTTTTATCATTTCCTCGTAAGTACACGTATTGCTGAACCAATTCATGTATGGGCACATAGTTTGCTGCTATAGCCTGCCTTTTATCTTCATTTATTTTATATCCTGAAAAGACTTAAAATTGTTTCTAAAAGTTACACAACACCAAAATGTCCTTTTCTGGATTTATCGAATACAAAGTAATATCATATGCAAATAAAGTTAATTTTCTTGCCTACCATACCAGTTATATCCTTAAATTTGTAAGTGCCTTATTTTCTCTGCTAATAGTTCTAAATATAAAACAAATAGCAAAAGGGAAATAAGACATTCCTGCCTGGTTCCTCTGTTCAAACACAACTTGTCAAAGAGAAGTCTTCCAACCTTAATTTTTGTCTCTGACCCTTCATATATTTTCTTCATTAACCATATTATTCAGTCAGGGGAAGCAAATGCTGCCATTATCCTTCCCATAAAATTCCAGCTGACTCTATCAGATACTTTCTCTGCATCAAGACCCTCCAGTAATAGCAGCATTTTCTTGCACTCTGCTTCTCTCTGGATCGTCACTGTTCTGTTAATATAGTCATATGTTTGCCTCCCTCCACAAAGCCACAGATCTGTCACTCTTGGCATCATCCTTGCCATTTTCTTAGTGTGTAAAGACAAACACTTTATAATCATGGTTTAAAATTACAACTGGTTTATGTGAAGCTGGGTCGGAAGGGTCTTGACCCTCTTCTGGTAATACAGCCACTACCACCTGTTCCTAAGTTCCTACACTTCTCAGCTAGTATCCTAACCCCTGCACCTGTAAATCTTCTCACTGCTGGCAATAGATCCTGCCTTCATTTGTGTAACTTTTCTGCCTGTAATAGCATTCCAACCTTCCTATTAGCTGTATTCAATATAGGGGATCCATCCCCATGGGCCTCCCTTCTCCACATTTTCATCCAATTATTACCTGACATCCGTATATTTCTTTTTACATATCTTTCCATTTAGATTCATGGGTATGTAAATGACAACACACCCAGACACACCCAAGTAGCCTTGTAATACAGTGGAATGTCAGGAATTCCCATTCCTTCCTGGAGTTTCTGAATCAGCACCCTCTGCTGGCATATTCTTTGCCTGTCTCTCCCCCTTACTAAATTTCTCATCCAATCTTTTATCTTTCCAAGCTACCAAGGATTTGGTTCAGTCTAGTAAGATTGTTTTAAATAAACCATATATGATAATATGTGTCACTGCACCACTTTTACTCTTTGATCCAGATCTAATCTTCGGTGGGACCAAATGTACTTACTGATTTGTTAGATATGAAATGTTGGCAAGAACAGATAGATGTTGTTATAGTGAAAGAGTATGCTAGCTTGTTGAGAGTCCTACAAACTCTTCCAGTTACATTGTCTGACCACACACCATCCCAAGTGGGGCTAGAGATGGATTATTTGGAAAACAAAGAAAAACACTGGCAGTTCCGAAGTTATTTGCTTAAAAAACAACTATTTAGAGACTGTCTAAATGCAACAGAAATGGATAGCATCCATTTTGTTGGACTTGAGCTCTGGCAACTCCAGTAAAATTTGGGATAATTATAAGGGAAAGATAATGTATAGTTTTGGAAAGAGGAGTGAAATATGGTAATAACTAAACAATGATCTGAAGTAGTTCACTTCATTTTGTCTTCAGCCTTTGGGATTTGGATCCAGCATGGATCTGACACGGCCACATAGCTAGCATCATTGATCCGAGCTGTCAGCTCCTCCCCTCTACCCATAATGCTCCCCTGCCTCCTTCCTCCCTTCAGATCTCATATGTTCAGCCTGCAACGTGGTCCGAGCTCTTTGGAGTTAGTGTGTCTTTTTTGTGCATTTTCACGTAAGTGATAAACCTTTTCTCTCTCTCTCTCTCTCTCTCTCTCTCTTTCCCTTCTCTAAGCGCATTAGCATCGGTGAAAAAAAAAAAAAAAACTTCTCTCTTTCTTTTCTTCCTTTCTAAGCGTATGTGTGTGTGTGTGTGTGTGTGTGTGTGTGCATGTGCCCGTGCGCGCACATTCCAGGCATCGTCTAGGTGAATTATGTTCGAAGCCCCTAAGTCAGGCTTCAAACACTGCTCCGAGTGTGGCTATAAGCTATTTCCTGTTAACGGCCACACTCGGTGCATGGTTTGCTTGGGTGCTTCCTACTTGGAGACCTCCTGTCCTATTTGTATGGGGTTCAACCCCAGAGCACTTCAGGATAGGAAGAATAAGTTAATAGTCAAAGGCCTTCTGCCAGCCACGGGAATGGCCGTTCCAGCCACGGGACTTAGAACCACCGCTAGTTTCCCCTCACCCGACCTCAGGGACTCAAACTCCATCCAAGAAGCCTGGGGTGGGAGATGAGACCAAGTGGTCCCCCTGACCGCTCTGCCTCTGTTTGCCCTCCCACCAAAACTGCGACTTCCAGGCCCGGATCCCCCCAGCTCCGCTCCCCTAGATTTTCCCCAAAGCCGGAGGTGGTCAGACTGTGGTCTTCCCCTTCCCCCGCTGCCTCTCTCGACCCATGTCCGTGGCTTCTTCTTCCCACACCACCCGGTCTCTCAGTGAAGCGGAGATGGGCAAAATTATGCGGAAGTTTATCTGCACTCATATTCAGATAGGAGTCTTGCCTGCTTCCTTTCCCTCTGGAGGGGGTTCCTTGCAAGCCTTTTTCTCACCAATTTCTCCTTCTCTGATCTAACCCGTGGTCTCAGAGCCCTTGGATCTGAGGACTCTCTGAGTCTGGGAGTCGCGCCAATGGTACCTAGTACCTCGATGCTGGTGGTTGCCTTGAGCTTGTCAGATCCGACCGCGTCTGATCTGAGTGGGCACTGTTGGATTAGAGTGTTTCAGACTGAAGTGCTTCCCTTGGTTTCTTGGCTCCGATTCCCCCATCAGATCACAGGGTAACGGCTCTGTTGGGCTCTGCTTTGGATGTCCATTCTCTGTCTGCTTTTTTGACATGGTGGAGAGGATTCTCTTGGCCCCATCAAGACCCTTGACTATCTCATCTTTGGACTCTGCCCTGACCCCCTCTGGATTTGGTACAGTTCTGACCATTTTGTCCTCTCAGGGACAGCCTGTGCCTGTAATGACTCAGGTTGCTCCATTCAGGGAGTCCCCAAATGTTTGTGAGCCCTCCCCAAGAGAGCCACACTGAGGTGGTACCTCGCAAACAGATGTGTAAGAGGAGACACCTAGACTCCCCTTTGGAGTCTGTCACCTCGGACACTGAGTTCGAGGAAGGGGAAGGTTCCCCCCGACCCCCCTCAAGGATGTTTTATTTGGCGACATCATGGAAACCTGCATCAGAAAGGGGGGTGGTCTGCCCAAAAACCAACCCCGGATGAAGCAGTGTTTCTTGAGGCGTTTGGCTTGAGCCCATCTACTTCTTGGGTGTCCCCTCCCATGGATCCCTTAGTGGATCTCATAACATCTCAGGCATGGAAGGAGCCAGACACGGTAGAGCCTAGCCCCAAATGCCCCGACAAAGTTCTCAGTCCCCCTAGTGATAGGATGTACTGGTATAAAGGATATCTGGTAGATGCTATTGTCATAGCCACAAAGAAAGAGCTGGCCCAGGAAAGCTCTTTGGTCCATCCCCCTGACCGCGAGTCATGGACTTTGGACTGGTTTGAGAAGTGGGTGTATGCTTCCGCGACCTTTGCAGTCTGGGCGCTGAACTACATGACACACCTGACCCAATTACAACGTGACCTTGTCAAAGAGGTTGCTGAATCGATCACAAGAGTCCATGACGGAGGACAAGAAGACGTTCTCCACCCTTATGGCCACTCTAAAAGCCATTTCTAATACATCTATGCATCTCTCTCTCATGCTATAGAGGGAGCTGCTAGGACTGCCGGGTCAGGAAGTACCATCAGGTGTCATTCTTGAATCTGGCTGTGTCAGTTCTCTGACCCCTTTGAGGCATCCTTTACCAGCATCCCTTGTGATGGCTCTTCCCTTTTTGGAAAGTCAGAGAGACACTAGTCCAGAGTGAGAAGGATGGTAAAATGTCTGCCATCGGAATCTGCTTCTCCTCCCCTGAAAGATCCTTCTCGAGGAGTCAGCAAGGGATGAAGAAGATGTGGTTCCTGAAGTCTCTGACATCTAGCCGGAACATTCAGGACAATTTGTCCCCCAGAGGCAGAGAGGGTTATGATCGATGCCGGCCAAGAGGCAGTCTGGGTCTGAGGAATTCCCAGTCCCGAGAACCTATCTCGGGTGGGCCTGGACAGCAGCCCTGAAGGGTTCCCCGGCTGCTCCTCTCTGGAGGCAGTCGGGGGGGGTCATCTTTCGCTGCACCCAGCGGCATGGGAGTCGGTGACAAATGATCACTGGGTGTTGCAAATTATATCCAGAGGCTATTCTACCCCCTTCAGTCATCCACCCCTTCTTCCCAGACACCTCCCAGATGTTCCACCCGCTTAATGGAAGGCAGCAGCCTTAGAAGTACACAAGCTGCTAGAAAAGTGAGTCATCCAGAGGGTCTCCCTAGACCAATCCTGATCGGGGTTCTATTCCAGGTTCTTTTTAGTGCCAAAGAAGACGGGGACCCAAGACCCATCTTCGATCTTTCCACCCTGAACCTGACAGTAACCAAGACAAAATTCCAGATGGTCACTCTCCTCTCTGTCCTGCCCTGTCTGCAGGCTAATGATTGGATGTGCTCGATTGACCTCCAAGATGCTTAGTACCATATCAAAATGGACAGATGCTCCTGGGAGCCAGTCACTTTCAATTCAGCAGTGGTTGAGGCTCGGGGCATTCAGGTCTTTCCATACCTGGATGATTGGCTCTTTGCAGCCCCGACCAAGCATCTTCTATGCCAAGCCAGGGACTACTTTCTACGTGTAGCCAAACATCTAGGCATCACTATCAATCTCTCCAAATCTGCGCTGATGCCAGTTCAGAGCCTGGACTTCATTGGGGCCTGGTTAGATACAATTCAGATGCAGGTCTTTCTAACCCCAGAAAGAATTTGCAGTCTGATGGCCCATGTCTTGCAGGTTCTTCAGACAGAGGTTCCAGCAGCAGAATCAGTTCTCAGAGCCTTGGGTTCCATGGCAGCTGCAATCCAACTCTTACCTTTAGCTCACTTTCACATGCGTATCCTTCAGTGGACTCTGCGATCCAGTGCTCTCTTCTGGATCAACCCATATCTTACCCAGTTCGGATATCCAGGGTATGCAGGGATTCCCTTCATTGGTGGATTCAATCTCCAGATTTTATGAAGGGTCATCCCTTTCTTCCACCCTTGCCCAAAGCCACAGTGACCACAGACTCCTCCCTGCTCGGGTGGGGGCATTGCTCAGGGCAGATTGTCCAAGGCACGTGGTTCCTTTCCGAGACCAAGTTGCATATCAGCATGCTAGAGATGAGGACATTGCTTTTAGCGTTGCAAGCTCTTCATGCCTTTCTGCCTCTAGGGATGATTGCCATACAGATGGACAACTGTCGGTAGTCTGGTGCATCAACAAACAGGGGGGAACCAGATTTTATCCCCTGTGTCACCAGGCCATGAGAGTGTGGTAATGTGCGATCTCTGGTCATTTTCTGGTAGCAACACACATTCTGGGTTGGTCCAACATTCTGGCAGACAGGCTCAGCATGTCCATTCTGATGCCTTATGAGTGGTCTCTGAACCCTTCAGTGGAGGAGCTTCCTCAGGTGGGGTCACCCTTGATGTGATCTCTTCGCATCTCCTTCCAACGCGAAGTACACTGAGTTCTTTGCCCTGTGTTTCCCTCAAGGGGAAGCCCCCAGAGACGCTCTGGTTCATGCTTAGCTATCCAGTTTACTCTATGACTTTCCTCGTTTGCCCTTGATCTCCAGGTTTCTGCAGAAAGCTCACAAGCTGGGGAGAACAGTCATCTTCATTGCTTCATTCTGGCCTCGCCAAGTTTGTTTCCCATCCCTACAGTATCATGCAATAGTTCCATGATGGACTCTGGATCCAGTTCCAATCTAGATCTTATCTCCCATCCATCGGAGATACCTCATCTAGATCTGGTCAGTCTGAAGCTCACGGCTTGGCTGCTCCAGTTCCCATGATCATTAGAACTCCTGGTTTATCTTCCTCAGTCAAGGAAATTCTGGTTGCGGTTTCTCTTTGTACCTCCCTTTCTACATAATGTGGCCTCTGAAGCGAACATAAACCAAATGATAAATTTGCCAGTTTTTCTTTCCAAATTTTCAGAATAAGGGTGACTACAAGTTGGATTTGTTAGAAGTACACAGACAACTGAGATTTTACCTCCACAGGACTAAATCTTTTAGGAAGTCTGATCAGTTATTTGTTTCTTATGCCAATTCTTTTTTGAGGAAACCAATTTCCAAAGTTACTATTGCCAGATGGATTAATGAATGCATCACCAGGGCCTATCTAGCTAAGAGGCTGTCTCTGCAAGGCCAGGTTAAAGCACACTCTACCAGGTCCATGACTACCTCGGCGGCATATTGGTCTAGAGTCTCTCTGGATGGCATTTGTTCTGCTGCTACATGGTCCTCAATTCATACTTTCATTTCCCATTATAAGTTGGACATCATTTCCAGAAACAAGGCTTCATTTGACTCCTCCGTGCTTCGGAATATCCTTCCATAAGGGCCTCCCAGGTGTAAGTAGCTGGGGAGTCTGTCCCAATTGTCGAAGACCAAATGAAGTGAACTACTTCAGATAAAGAAGTTATGTACTCACCATAAGTTCCATCTGAGTAGTTCTACTTCATTTGTCTTCAACTGTCTCCTCTCCTTCCCCCTACCTTGTCACTGTTGTCTTGACCATATATAAGAACATTTTACCACATATTGCTCTCTATGTCCTTGCTTTAGGGTATACTGAGTGGTTAGCAGTGATAGGGCCTTGTTGGCTCGGGACTATGTTTGTCAGCAGCAAACTCGATCTGAAGGGAGGAAGGAAGCAGGGGAGCATTATGGGTAGAGGGGAGGAGCTGAGAGCTCGGATCAATGATGCTACCTATGCGGACCTATGCAGCTGTATTGGATCCATGCTGGATCCGAGTC
Organism: Protopterus annectens; assembly: GCF_019279795.1. Lineage (NCBI taxonomy): Eukaryota > Metazoa > Chordata > Ceratodontiformes > Protopteridae > Protopterus > Protopterus annectens. The sequence goes on along the minus strand of NC_056745.1, from coordinate 391,277,038 downwards.
CCAAAGGTTGAAAACAAATGAAGTAGAACTACTAAGCTGGAACATTATGGTGAGTACATAACTTTTTTGTATTGGTGCAACAGTTAGCACACTTGCCTTTAGAGCAAAAGGCTGTGGGTTCTATTCCCATACTATGTAGTTGGATTGCTGACACTGCAGTGCAATGTATAGCCATGCTGCACTCATGAGTGTGTTGTCCTTTGGATGAGACGTTAAACTGAGTTTCCATCTGCTTGAGTTGGTGGTAACTCAGGTGGATGTAAAGGATCCCATGGCACCTATCAAAAAGAGAAGGGGAAGTTCCCAACTGCCCTGGCCAAATTTTCCCCAGGTAGTAGAAAAAACACTTTGGGTCTCCCCTGAAAAGAGGCCACTAGCCTGGTTAACAAAGGATACATAAATTTAAATAAAGGAATTACAGGGCAAAGTAAGGGCAAAGTAAAAAGGAATGACACAAGAAATCATGAAGAGCAGTTGGAGGCAACAGAGACCTGGTAGACTATTTAAACACTGTAAAAGAGTAAAAGTATTATAGCAGTATAAAATTATCTGTTTTGTTAGCAGCCCTGAAATGACAAAGTACTTACTACAAAGTTTAAGGGAACAAATAAAAGGGAATGATAGTTAAGAGATCTTGAAATTGGAAGTGGACCCTGTTAAAATTGTAGATGTGCTTCACAATTACTATACTATGTACGTAGAAACAATTACCGCTAAACTCTCCCAAAGTATCCTGTAGCAAAAACACCAGCACGAAAGAATAAAGCAACTGTCAGGATACACCACGAGAAATCCAAATGTAGATAAAAATCTTCTTTATTCCACACAGGTAAAAGATAAGCGCTTTCGCGTGCTTCATGCACGCTTCATCAGATCTATTCATGCATAATTAATTCTTCACTTATATAGTGAATAACCATTCAATTTAATACAAATCAACCAATTAATTAATTAAAAACTTCTCATCACTAATTAAAGTTTAAAATTTAAAATCACATACACCAAATTCGTTCTGCTTCCTACTGAGTCACAATGAACCTGCCTAAGCAGAATCAACTAATATGAACACGTTTTCAAGAGAAATAGACAAATAAATAAATATCTGTGTATCTTTTTATCAGACATGTAAAAAAAAAATATATATATATATATATATATATATATATATATATATACACCATTTGCAGAAATATAAATAAAAAATAATGAATAAATACGTAAATAGCTGCAGAAATCGCCTATGGCATTCACTTCAAATGAAATGAAATAAATTACAGTGAAATAGCACTTAAAATCTGTCTATTGGTCGCTAACATCTCCATTCATAGAACTGTAGATAGGGAGCTGTAAATGTTGCCTAAGGCATTCACTTTTAATAAAAAGACGTATCAAGCCTATCTGCAGATCGCTAGCATCTATCGCTAGTATAGCTTGTATGCATGATAGCATATTAAACAGCAAAACTAATGTCCAATAAGGCAAAATAAAATAAAATGTATATGTGTCCAGATGTTTATTCATGTATTATTCGAATTCTGTGTTCAAATAAGTCTAATAGGAACACCAGACTCCCAGACAACCAAAATTCAATCACAGCGGTAGATATCTTGCATCCTTCCTTTACTTAAAGGTAATAAAACATTGGTACTCAATTTCTAACGATAAAAGTGAAAACTCTTGTGAAAACGCGCCGCAATACAAAATGTGTGACTTCATATAACTTGGGTATTTGAAACTACATAGCATATTACCATGTAGAATGAATGAATAGATGTAATAAATCAGACAAGTGTCTGTATTCTCATATATTCAAAGTCCAAGGTATGGAAGTTAGGAATAAAGAATTAAAAAATTAAAAATCAATAGTTATTAATTTATAGTTAATAGTTGAGACTGGAAATTGATTAGTTGGCCATTCATATATTTGTATATAATCAATTATTAACTGGTAAACAGCAAATATCAAATGGTAAATATCAAATATTAGATGTTAAGCTTTATACATTAAATATTGCTTAAGTATTAAATATTAAATATCTACCTTTTCATATAGTGATCAAACCAGTCGATTAATCATAATTTGGAGTAGGAAACACTATACTTACTCAAAGCAGAGCTATTAACATTTGTAATTGATGGTGTTCTTTATAATAATTCAAATATGTATTTCATAAAGTTCTAAGACAACAATTTTAATCAATATATAAATACAACAAAATTAAAACCTATTAAACTCTATCTATAAATTCAGTAAATAAAATGAAGAAATGGTGGTTCCCTGAATGAGACAGATGTTATAAATCTCTACTTTATTCTAGGTGGAGTAAGAAATCTATGTGTATTCAGTAAGACTAGAACAGAATTCAAGCTGAAAACAAGAATGGAAATAGAGTGCATCATATAGAAACTAATTCCTATTTGTTCTTAGGATATCCAGATCTAGTTAACAGACCTCACAAAACCCCAGTAACCAACCCAACTTGCTTATTACTTAATAATTCTGTAATACTTAATAGTTCTATGAATGATGTAAACATTCAACTTTGTTCCAGGAGTGGTTTCAAAGAGACATAGTTATTAATACCAGGTTCTCTATGTGCACCTGATCTAAAAATCCACTCTAACTCTAATTTAGCTAGACAATTGCTATTATCACCCATTCTAGGGCTGGTCTTCAAAACTTGTAAAACTCTGAACCTAAATTCATGTGTTGGATTCAGGTTAATGTGTTTAGCCAACGCATTTAATTCATTGTGTTTGCGAATATCGTAAACATGATTGTAAATGCGTTCTTTCAGTCTCCTCTTTGTGAGCCCAATATAGAACGCCTGACAAAATATGCAATTGGCCATATATATCAAGTTCATAGTATTACAATCAGTATATATTTTAGGTCTATACTCAAAGTGCCCTTCTGGATGTTTATAGTGTTGTGTGGTCGTGATATATTTGCACATGTTGCATCTCTTGCATGGAAAAGTGCCATATGTCTCAACTTCACTTTCTCTTGTTCTAAGATTATTATGTAAATTCTTGGAAAAAATCTCTTTCAGATTATCACAAGTCCGAAATATAAAGGTGGGTTTGTCACTTACAAGTATCTTTATGTCATCTATTGTCGTGAGTATATTCCAATGTTTGGTTATGATGCTTCTAATCTCACCATTATCATTAGTATATTTCAATATAAATGTAACCTTCTTGTCATTAGTTCCATATGTACTATAAATTTGTTTATCTTTTTTAATCAAACTCGTTCTATTCCCTTTATCAATTCCCATATTAGATTTTAACAAGTCTTGTCCTGCTATAGGGGGCACTATATCCTGTCTTATCTCTTTAACTAATGTTTGGTTGTAGCCCCTCTCCAAAAAAAGTGATTCCATAATATCAGCTTCTTTTTGTAGGGTGACGGGATCCTTACATATTCTAGTGATCCTCGAGAATTGACCCCTTACTACCCCAGAAAATACATGTCTGGGGTGCATACTGTTGTAATCCAGCATTGTATTTCTCCAACATGTTTTCCTGAATAATTTTGAAGTCAATTTCCCTTCTCTATTAAAATACAGGGTCAAATCTAGGAAATTGATATCTCCACTAGAATATTCATATGTAAACTTAAGAAATGTGGTAGTTTTCTCTAAGTACTCCACAAATCTCCTCAGTTCTTCTATAGTACCATCCCATATCAGTATCACATCATCCACAAACCTCCTGTATAACCGTATTTTGTCCATCCACGGGCTGTTAAATAAATGTTTCTGCTCCCAATAATATAGGACAAGATTAGCATAGGAGTTCGCGCATGGGGTGCCCATAGCGACACCCCATGTCTGCAGATAGTATTTGCTGTTGAACATAAATAGATTGCAGTACAACACCATATCTAAGAGTTGATTGATCAAAATTTGTCTATCACCTGAAAAATTACTATTTTTGACCATTAACTCTCACAGCCTGCAAACCATATTCATTAGGAATGCATGTGAATAGGTTGCAGACATCTAGCGTAACCAAGAGCAGTTTCCTATTATCTATATTCAAGGGTTCAATGAATTCTAAGTCATTCAATAGGTGTTGTGTATCCCTTAAAATAGTGTTAATATTATTATCCAGTGGTCTCAGCATTTTTTCCAAAAATATGGAGATATTATAGGTCACCCATTGTCTACCCGATACAATGGGTCTCATGGGTAACGGCTCAACTTCTTTGTGTATTTTGGGTAGGCCCTTTAGAACTGGTATAAGTAGTTCATTAATATGTAAAAAATCATACATTTCTCGACTGATTTGTCGACACATGAACAAATCATATAAATTATCACTGACACTATTTATTACACCCATAACACCTTCAAGTGTAAGTTCCTTGTATGTGCTGTCATGTGTAAGGGTCGTTTCTACAATTGCAATATATTCAGCTTTATCTAGTATAACAACACCTCCCCCTTTATCAGCAGATGTTATTAAAATATCATTGTTCCTTCGTAAATTAGCCAATGAATCATATTCAGCTCTACTTAAATTAAAGAATCTATTCCTAACATACTTCCTAGAATAAAATGCATATAAATCTTTCTCGCATGATCTAACAAAACATTCCACCATAGATGGTAACTGAGGAGAAAACGTACTTTTTCGCTTAAAGTCATTCATAACATTTTCACTGTCAACATTCTTGTTTTTAAAAAACAGTTTGATAGCCACTTTCCTCGCAAAAAGTCTCAAGTCAGTCAGTGTTTCAGACAGTTTACTGGACTGCAAGGGAACAAAGTTCAGACCTCTATTTAGAAGTGATAAGTCAGATACAGATAGAACACATTTAGAATAATTGAACACCAAAAAAGTCAATTCCAATTTCTTTTTTGTTGCTCGTACCTGTCTGTTGAAAATTTCCACTTCCTCGGTCCCCGGCTCATAGATCTCCCTCTGGCTGTCTTGTTCAGTCTGATTGGAAAAGGAGCATCCATTGGTTTGTTAGGTGCTGCGGTATGTCGTCTAACTGCTCCTGTTCTAATAGAGTCATCAGCAAGATGTAGCGCTAGCTGATTTGGTGGAGGTGTTTGGGTTTCCATTAATCCAGTAAAGTGTTCAGCTCTAAGGCTAGTCGACTCCCCTGTGGTAGTTGCAGCCGCAACTGAAGGCGCCAAATTTGAATTGCTCACGTCACCAACTTCCGGTTCTCTTGTGTGTGGACGAGTATTGCGATCCGTCGGCATTGTATTGATGTTCTTCGTCTCCCATTGCTGCAGTCCTTACATATGGGTAGTCCGCTGTCCACAATCGGCCCGAATACCAAAGGGCTAGAACCGGCGTCGGTCATCGGCGCCCGAGACTGACGTCAGTACGTGCCAGTACAAATGCGCATGACCGACGCCATATACTTAGTCTTTCTTGCCGCGTGGTCCTAAGCAGAAGCAGCCTTTTGCAAGTGCCGTTCGGCGTTCTGGAATTGTCGTTTTTTGAGTTTCAGACCGGAGACCAAGTTGGGCTAAGTACCCCGTTGGGGACACTTTTTTGTCTTTTTCGTGCCTCAGTATTGACGGATGTCAGAAAAAGTTAATAACTGTATTTCTTGTGGGAAACGGATTCCTCATAGGGATTACCATTCTCTCTGTATTCCTTGTTTAGGGCCTGAGCACGACGTGGTTGGGTGTCGCTTTTGTGCTACTTTTAACAAGCGTACTATTAAACGTCGGTTGGACTGTGCTAGGCTTGTGTTTGGTAAACGTTGTAATTACAACATGCCGTCGGATTCTCCGACGCCTGGTTCTTTTAAGAAACGCAAAGAGAAGGCTTTGCGGTCCAAACAGGATGAGTCGTCCACTCCGGACGCCGGTTCTGTAGAACCACCGAATACTTCAGCGGCTCCTTCTGAAAGTTTACCTGAGTCTCAAGGGGAGCCTTTGTTACTACAGGAAGTGGCTTCTCCTGTGTTAGGCCAGGCTGAGGGTGCTTCTCAGATGTCGGTGGTTCCCTCCCCTCTTATGGTAGTTAGGCCTCCTCCTTCTCAAAGCAAAAGCCATTCTAAGTCTAAGTCTGCCCCTGCTGGTGCTAGTCCCCAGGGTCCAGCTCCTAGGAAGCACATGTTAAAGATGGCTGAAGATTTGATAACTTTAATTAGGGGTTCTATGCCCCCCCCCCCTGAGAAGAGGCCCAGGGTACAGACAGAGTTGGAGGGTTTGGTTCAGTCTTCCAATGAGTCATATTCTTCTGTGGAAGAACTTCAGGATTTCCCTCCCTATTCTGATTCGGAGGCTGAGGACACTACTCCCTCTGCGTCCCCTCCAGAAGATTTTTCTTTCTCTGAGACTTTGCATTCCATGAGGGAACATTTCAAATGGGAAGGCCAGGATTATTCTGATTCTCGTAAAAGGCTAAGAGAATTCTTGTTTTTGCCTCAGCATAGGCCCTTGGCTATTCCTCCTGTACTGGATGTTGTTCAGGATGTATTTTCTAAGGCTGCCCTTAACCCAGATTCTCTGCCTCCTGCCCCGGTTAAACCAGATAGATACTACAGGGTTCCGGAAGCTCACAAGTACTTATATAAGAGTCCTAGGGCTGATCCAGAAACTATTACTCAAGGCCCCAAAGGTGTTAGGGCTTCTGTGGTTAAGAATCCAGTTCCTCTGGACAAGGATGCTAGGGCCCTGGATAGGTGGGGTAAAAATCTGTATACCTCTTCTACTTTGGCTATGAGAGCTTTAAATTGTCAGTTTCATATGCTCAGGTATCAAAATTATTTGCTGGGCCAATTGAAATGTAAAGTTGATGCTTTAGCTGAAGGTATTGAATGTAAGGAGCTTCAGGATTTAGTGCATGCTTCAGACCAAGTTGGTAAGCATTCTTTGCAGTGTGGTTTTGATGCTTTACAGGCTTCTTCCAGGGTGGCTGCTACTAGTTCAGTTGTTCGCAGGCATGCCTGGCTTAAAGATCAGACCTTGTCAGAGCATGTTAAGGCTCGAATTATGGATGCTCCTCTGCAATCTGATGTTCTTTTTGGCCCTCCAGTAGAGTCAGTTTTGAAAAAAATGGAGGAAAAAGCTAAGTCTATGCAGACGGTTAAGGACTTTTTACAGGTTCAGCCCCCTAAGTTCAGTAGAAATTGGCCTGCTAAGGGATGGTCTTTCCCCTCTTCGGATTATCAATCTAGGGGCAGGTCGAGGCGAGGTAGAGGTAGGGCTTCCTCTCAGGGCTCTGTTACTTCTAGGACTTTGAGTTCTTCTACCCTTTCTGCTGGGCAGGGCAGGGGTCAGTCCTTTCGGAAACAGACCCAATGACCTGTGTCTTCAGCTGCCGGACTCTGCCTTGCTGGCAGCTCCTCTAGGAGGAAACCTGGGACTTTTCAAAAGGAATTGGCATTTGGTTACCCAAGACAAATGGGTATTGGACATAATAAATCGAGGCTACAAATTTTATTTTCACACATTCCCTCCTTTCAAAGGTATGCCGGATGTGCCTCATCAGCAAAGACTGGAAGCACAGGCACAAATTTCTTCTCTGCTTCAGTTGGGAGCAATACAGGAAGTACCTTCTGCAGAAAGGGGCACAGGGTTTTATTCCCGTCTTTTCTTAGTGCCAAAGAAAGGAAATGAGACGAATTCTGGATTTGTCCATTCTAAACACCTTTCTGGAAATTCCAAAATTCAAGATGTTAACACTGCAACAGCTGTTACCTATGCTGGGCAAAGATCACTGGATGGTGACTCTGGATCTCAAAGAGGCCTATCTTCACATTCCTATCAGGCCCAGTTGCAGGAAATTCCTGAGATTTCGGAATGGGAATTTGCATTATCAGTTCTCTGCATTGCCCTTTGGCTTGTCTACTGCGCCCAGGGTATTCACAAAGTCCTGGCTCCAGTAATAGCTTTTCTCAGACTAAAAGGAATTCAAATTTATCCTTATCTGGACGACTGTTTGATTCTGGCTCAAGGCAAGCACGAACTTCTTCAACATCTGCAGTATGTAATGACAGTTTTAAGATGCCTAGGGTATTCTGTGAACGAAATAAAGTCCAGTCTAGTACCCTCACAAGAGATGTGTTTTCTGGGTGTAAGACTGAACACAGCTGCTCAGATGGCATTTCTTACCCCGGACAAACAAAGAAATCTTCACCTATACTTCCAACAGTTATCAGTAATGTCCAGGCTGACTGCAAGGACAGTCCTTCAAGCCTTGGGGTTCATGGCATCTTGCATTCTAGTACTTCCCAATGCCAAACTGCATATGAGGAAGCTGCAATGGTATCTCAAAAGCGTTTGGACTCAACACAGCCACGATTTGGACACTGTCATTCGGATTCTGCCTTGCATTCAGAAAGAATTTGTGTGGTGGGCTCAGGAATGTCACCTAAACAAGGGACTCTCTGTGACCCAACCAGAGGCAAGTCAGATATTAACGACAGACACCTCCGAGTCAGCCTGGGGAGCTCATTTCACAGGAAAATGGATTCAAGACCTTTGGCCCCCAGAGCTACTTCACTTGCATATCAACATGAAAGAGATGCTGGCAGTTCAATTTGCTTTGGAAGCATTCAAGGGCCTACTTCAACCAGGACTGGTGTTGATTCGAACAGACAACACAACTGTCATGTGGTACATCAACAAGCAGGGGAACTCATTCTTACCCTCTTTGCAGACAAGCAATGCTGTTATGGGAAACTGCTTTAAATCTGCACATCACTCTTGAGCACAGTTTCTGCCAGGAGCACAAAATTCTTTAGCAGATGTTCTGAGCAGACAGATTGTGGATCCTCACGAATGGAAGTTGGACCCTCAGGTATTTCTTCAGTTGACCATGGCTTGGGAACTCCAGACATAGATCTGTTCGCTTCTCCTCTGAATTTCCAACTGCCACTGTTTTGCACAAGGCTGTTTCATCCAACAGCCTGGAAAATAGATGCACTATCCTTCAGTTGGAGCAACCTTCACGTGTATGCTTTTCCTCCCTTGCCTCTTCTTCCAAAGGTACTGTTGAACGTCAGGAGGGACAAACCTTGCATGATCCTTATAGCACCGGATTGGCCTCGTCAGCATTGGTACCCTCTGTTGAGGAGCTTAATTCATGGGACACCTTGGCCATTACCACAGATTCCTCACTTATTGTCTCAGGAAAACAATCATTTTCTCAATGTCAGGGTGCAATCCCTATACCTGACAGCCTGGCGCATTCTGTTTTAAAGAAGGAGGGCCTTCAGCTCCCTCAACAAGTTTTGGATGTTATTTTGGAAGCCAGGCGACCTAGTACTCGAAAGGTTTATGCTGATAAATGGAAGAGATTTTTTCTTTGGAGTTCAGCTAAAGGCTTTGATGTCAAATTGCCTAATTTGAGTTGTACATTGCAATATTTGACTGTATTATTGGACAAGGGTTTGTCCTTCTCTTCTGTAAAAGTGCATGCTGCAGCTATTTCTGCTCAATATGATTGTGACCCTCCTTTGTTTTCACATCCATTGGTTAAACAGTTTCTTAGAGGGGCAAAGAATATAAGACCCCCACAAAGAGCTCCTACTCCTGCCTGGGATCTTAATTTTGTTTTGGAAAAGCTGACTCTGCCTCCTTTTGAACCTGCAGCTACAGTTGAATTGAAGTTGTTGTCTTGGAAGACTGCTTTTTTGTTGGCTGTTACTTCTGCTAGAAGGGTATCTGAATTACAGGCCCTCATGGCAGTGGAACCTTTTCTGATTTTTCACAATGCCAGAGTTTCCTTACGTACTAATCCTACTTTTATGCCTAAAGTGATTTCTAATGTGGCATTGAACCAATCTATACATTTGCCTACTTTTTATGCTAACCCCCAAAATAAAGGGGAAAACGTTTTGCATTCTTTGGATGTACATAGGCAGTTAAGGTATTATTTGAGCAGAACCAAAGAGTTCAGAAGATCTCAACAATTATTTGTTTCTTTTGCTTTGACTTCACAAGGGAAAGCTGTCTCAAACAAACTATTTCCAAGTGGATTGGCCATTGTATTGCTTTTGTTACTCTCATCATGGAAAGGATGTTCCAGTTGGGATCAGGCCTCATTCTACTAGGGCTACGGCCACCTCTACTGCTTTTTTGAGAGGGGTAGCTACTAAAGACATTCTAGAGGCAGCTACTTGAAGTTCTGTACATACCTTTACAAAGCATTATCATTTACCTCTTTATTCTAGGTCTAGGGCTGGGTTTGCCACTGCAATCTTACAGGGCATGTTAGCAGCTCCTAATGCTATTTAGTTGGCCAGCCTCCCTTTTTTCCGTTGCTCTGGGATTCTACCCATATGTAAGGACTGCAGCAATGGGAGACGAAGAACATAGTACAGTTTTGTACCTACCATAAATGTAGATGTTCGAGGATCTCCATTGCTGCAGTCCAATTTTCCCTCCCTCCTTCCCCCTTTTTAGGTTGGGTTTTGGGTGGTATTTTTTGCATTCTGGCGTCTGAGGCAAGAAAGACTGAGTATATGGCGTCGGTCATGCGCATTTGTAGTGGCACGTACTGACGTCAGTCTCGGGCGCCAATGACTGACGCCGGTTCTAGCCCTTTGGTATTCGGACCGATTGTGGACAGCGGACTACCCATATGTAAGGACTGCAGCAATGGAGATCCTAGAACATCTACATTTATGGTAGGTACAAAACTGTACTTTTTCAACAGTTCTCGGCCAAACAAATATATTCCCCATTTTGAAATCCTGTAGATCCCTGGTTAATTTCCGTTGTTTAATACTTCTTAATTTGTCACTATACAAATGAATTTGTGTTGATATACTATTCGGTTTCCTGATGAAAACTTCAGAACGGAACCGCTCTGTAATAGTCTGATACAGTGTGTCAGTTTCTTTCTGTAGAGCAGTCTCAAGCGGTTCAAAATGTTCAAGTAATAGATTAATGTATTTATTGCCAAGTTCTAAGTTTGTCCTGCCACTTCTTCAATAAATCCGGATAGAGTTGGCCATAGGTAGGCATGCACAGAACGCGCATGCCTCTCGGTATTACATTGTAGTGGAGGCATGCTTGTAAATGTTTTCTCTGCCAGGAAAATCTTTGTAGTTTGTATAGATTGTTCTCCAAATCCCTTATTAAGTTATAAAAATCACTCATATTCACATCTTGTTCATTTCTCATTGTTCTTGTATCTATTGTTTCTAGAAAGTCTAAATTTAATAACGGATTGTTTTTCGGTGGTAAGAATGCATCTATATCCAATAGACCCATTCTTGTATCAGGGTTATAATCCAGCTCAACATTAACATTCTCCATAGCGTGGAGGTAGCGGCACAATTCAATAGATAAAACGTAGAAACAATTACCGCTAAACTCTCCCAAAGTATCCTGTAGCAAAAACACCAGCACGAAAGAATAAAGCAACTGTCAGGATACACCACGAGAAATCCAAAGTTGGAGGCAACAGAGACCTGGTAGACTATTTAAACACTGTAAAAGAGTAAAAGTATTATAGCAGTATAAAATTATCTGTTTTGTTAGCAGCCCTGAAATGACAAAGTACTTAGTACAAAGTTTAAGGGAACAAATAAAAGGGAATGATAGTTAAGAGATCTTGAAATTGGAAGTGGACCCTGTTAAAATTGTAGATGTGCTTCACAATTACTATACTATATTATATAAAACACAGTTGAAAGTAGAGACCAGAGTCAGAGGTATTAGGGTATACTTAGAAGGAATTGGGTAGATTGTTAGCAGAAGAGGAATATGGGTATTTAACAGATAAAAAAGTATGTCATCCTTTGTTGACCAGGTTAGTCACACTAGACTAGTAACATCTTTTCAGGGGAGACCAGAGGTAGTATTTATACCACTAGAGGTTTGGCCAGGGCATCAGGGAACTTCTCATATGCTTATTCGCACTTCTGACTCCAATTCATGGCACGTATGCAGCTAGGAAGAGCAGTGCAGTGGAGGAGAAGGAGAGCATTTTGAGATATTGATGGCACTTTTTGAAACTGAGCGGTCTGCAGTACTGGGAAGTTCAGACAAAGATAGATTTACAAGGAACCAACGTTTAGCTGGTTTACCGAGTGTGTTGTTGGAAGAAATTAGTATTATGGAAGTCATAATCGGGTGGACTTGAGGGCACTTAGTTGTTACAGTCATTATAGAAAGATGAACCTGGTGAATTTTGTGGGCTGAGATGACTGAGAATTTTTGGGGAAAATCAGAAGGAAGATTCTGATCATAAGGAAAGTGATCTTTCAAATCAGAAATTTTATGCAGCAGCTGTGAGTGAAACACTTACAAAAGACTCCGGTGCTATAAGTATTATTAAAAAGAAAGGACCTTCTGTTGGAATAAAATCCAAAAAGGGATTGTGTGTTATACGATTTGGGACAGTGTTATTTTGCCTGCTTTTTATGTTAAGGATGTTAAATTCTATACATTTAGGAAAAGAAAAATTTTGTGACATAACTTTCAAATCGGATGTTTTGATGGAGAAATAGGTGTTAAAAAGAAAGATTGTTTTTGCAATTCAGAACCGAATAACTAAAATTGTGATAAAGTAGGTGATGTTAAGAAATCAAAAAATGCTAGAGCTGCTTGGGATGTTTGTTGGGAAGTTGATGTATTAAAAATGGTGGTGGTGGTGGGCGGGGGAGATTTGTATGCAGCATTTGCCAAGTATTGTTTTCATTGCTGGAGTCAGGGATAGATTAAATGTCAATTTTAGGAGATATAGAAGGTGAAGTGGATGTAATTTCTGATGGTGTAAAATAGTATTCTAGGGAGGAAGAAAATAAAGATAACAAAAAAAATACTATTGGAGAGAAAGAAATTAAGGGTGAGAAAAAGGAACTAAAAATTGTCCAAATGTGTGTTTTTTTAAGCAAGAAACATCTTTATTAAATTATCATGCATGACATAGACCATAGACCATGTTACATTTATGTAAATGACAATAAACCATGAATAAGGGAGTAGGAAATGCTGATAATTGATTTGTATAGTAAGATTCAAGCTATAAGAATGTTCATGGTACTACTGTAATGCATAGGTATGCCATACTGTTTTACCCCACCCAGGGAGTCATGGACTAAATTTAGAAAGAAGTTAAGGAATTTGTATGAGAAAATGAAAGAGAAGAGAAAGTAGTTCAGTGGCAGACGTTAACAATGCTAGTGGACAGGGGGATTGAGAATGTTGGATCCAGAAAGATGCTACAAGGCTACACAGTTAAAGGTGAGCTATCTAATTCAGGATATAACCTACTCAGCCAAATGGAGATGTTGTACCAGGATAATTTGGGGTAGATGAAAACTTGGAGGCATGGGTAATGTTAAAATACCATAATAGAAATAAGTAGTCCTACATGTGTATAAATGTTAAACAGGTTCTCACTCATGGTATAATCAAGAAGTGGACAGAACTGTTAGTGTTAATAGGAGAAGCACTTTCTAAGAAATGGGCCAAATGCAGCCATTGTTTAGAGAGAGAAACCAAGAGCCAAGATTCTGGGAAGAACTGGCTAAGGGCCAAAGAATCAGAGGCTTAACATAAGAGAAAGCAAGAGTGAAATTCAGTTTGCAGGAGAGAGACTATCTTACAAGAGGCTCCCAGCAATGTACAGGGAGAAATTCAAGATTGTGGGGAATAATGCAGTATTCTGGAAACTGTAAACTGTTTATTGGAAGCCTGTAGAGATATCAGAAATAGCTACTTCTGTAAGAGGGAACCTATAAGTAGAGCATATAAGAGTATTTTGGAATTAGGGCGTCCATGGTGGTACAGCAGTTAGCTTTGTCACCTCATAGCAAGAGGTTCTCCGGTTCGATCCTCGGCTGGGGTGCCTTTTGTGCGGAGACTGCATGTCCTCCCCTGTGGTCACTTGGGTTTCCTCCCTGTGCTCTGGTTTCCTCCCACATCCCAAAGTCATGCTGTAGGTGGATTGGACACTTTAAAATTGGCCCTAGGTGTGAGTGTGTGTGTGCCTTCTGTGGAAGATTGGGCGCTGGGCTGGCAACTCGACACTGTAAAACTCTACTGCCAATCATGAGCGGAAAGGTGATCCACTGTGGCGACCCCTAACCAGGAAAAGCCGAAAGAAGAAGATAAGAGTATTTTGGAATTGATAACTAATACGTCAAAGAAACTTGAGCAAGATTGGAGCCACAAGTTGCAGAAACAGGTTCAGAAGAGGAGTGGAAACAAATTTTATTAACCCTATTTTATACAACAAAGTCTGGGAAATAAAAAAAAAAAAAAAAAAAAAAAAAAGCCCAGCTAAACCCTATTTTTGCTTATAATTGTCTCCATAGGTACAGTACTTGTGTACATCGGTCTGGCTCATTATATATTCCTTCATGTAAGTGAATAATGTTGGAGAAGTGAACAAAGGTTGAGAGGTACATGAGAACTTATTTTCTGGGAATGTGTGTGAGGGCTGTTACGTGATTTCAAATGAAATATAGACACAGTTGGATACTATAGTGAGTGAGTATTAAACATTTACAAAAGAAATTATGTTATTAAGCTGGATAAAAGCTGCCTACCCAAAATATACATCGATACTATTAAAAATAATGGAAGGGAGTTAGGGAAATTGAAGTTAATCAGGGGAAGAGAGGGAAGATTTTGATAAATAAGTAGAACAAGTGAGATCCTCCCTTAGAAAATCAGAGACGACATCCAGACAAGAACATTAAAGCCTGTGCTTAAGCACTTGTCACAATGTAATCCACTATTCAGTTGAATTATAAAGTGAAAACTCTTTTACTGGGGAGGAATGGAGTCATATATCTGCAAGTTATGCATGTTTAAGTTGTTTTTGAGGGAGTTTACATACTAATTAATGAATAAGATGAAAAATGAAGTTTTGAATTACTGTATTCTCTAGTTTTGGACTGTGCGCAGCTATTATTGCACAGCTATAAAGTTAGATATTGGACCTTTGTAATAATGACGGAACGTGGGGATTGCTGCTAGGGAGGCAGTTGTTTGTACCATGCATGTGGACTGCACAAAGGATGTATCAAAATTTTGTTTTTGGTTGCTTTAAATAAAAGTGGGTTTGAAATTAAAAAAAACAAAAGCATTTCCCTTCTTGTCAGAGGGTTACCTTCAGTGCAGACAAAGAAAAAATGTACAAATACCTTCCCGCTGTGCAGAGGTGTATTTCAGTTATGGGCATGGGCTGGCCAAAGCACTT
Source organism: Protopterus annectens (assembly GCF_019279795.1). Classification (NCBI taxonomy): domain Eukaryota; kingdom Metazoa; phylum Chordata; order Ceratodontiformes; family Protopteridae; genus Protopterus; species Protopterus annectens. The sequence goes on along the minus strand of NC_056745.1, from coordinate 391,261,894 downwards.
TGTCAGTACATCATTGTCCTGGGAGACTTGGCTGCATTTTTTTTTGAGTCGTATATCTGCAAGTTGTGCATGTTTAAGTTGTTTCTGAGGGAGTGTACATGCTAATTGATAAATAAGATGAAAGAATTAATGAATAAAATGAATTTTGAAGTTGCTGTAATCCCTAGTTATGGACTGTGCGCAGCGGTTCTGCTGGACTCTGCTTCTTGATCTAGAACCTACTTGAGAACATGTGGTTTCTTTAATGACACTGATCAGATGCTTTTTGATCTTGGAAATGTCACTGAAGTCCATTTGAGATGATTATTTCTGGTATACTAAATTTGAGATTGCTGAACTTTGGAGGGTAAGGGAGTAGGATGTTACACTTGAAGTTGCTTAACCTTAGATCTGGTACATTCAGTCTATGGTTGTGGTAGTGCTTTGGAGGTGGTCCCAAAGAAAGCATTTTTTGTATGCGTTATTGCTGAAGTCAGTCTTTATGTATTATTACCACTATTTTAACATTAGTTTGGTGTATGATGATTTTGCATTCCTTGTATTGACATTGTGCTGATCAGCTGTTCTGATTGGCTGATGTTCTTTGTGTTTCATTGTTGCAGTCATCACATTTGGGTTATCTGCCTGCAGGTAGCCCTCAGTCAGCCCGAATACCAGAGACTTAGTATTTCTGCGTCAGATGCTGTCCCTCCAGGACTGACGTCAGGTCATCAGGGGTATAAAACAGGCAGACAACGACATTACATCAGTCTTTTTTGCCAAAGAGCCCAAAGCAGAAGCAGTTCACAAGTGCTGGTCGGCTGCTACCTGAATTTTCATTTACGAATTGATCATTTCCAAGGGGCCTAAAGGTATCAAGGCAACTACAGCCAAGATTCCCACCCCTTCGGACAGGGATTCCAGAGCTTTGGACAGATAGGGTAAGAAGGTATATACCTCTGCACCTCTGGCTATTAGAGCATTGAATTGTCAGTTTCACATGCTGAAGTACCAGCAACATATTATGGAACTTATTAAACAAAAAGTGGCAACCTTTAAAGACTGTGCAGAAAATAAAGATTTGCAGGAGCTTATGCACTCTGCAAGCCAGGTCAGCAAGCATACTTTGCAGTGTGGCTTTGACACCCTAGAAGCATCTTGCCGAGCAGCAGTCACTGGCTCTCTACTGAGAAGACATGCTTGGCTCAAGGAGCAAACCTTGCCAGACCATGTCAAATCTAAGTTACTAGACGCTCCTTTGAACAAGGGCAGTTTGTTTGGCACCAAAGCAGAAGAGGTTCTCAAAAAGATGGAAGAAAAAGCTAAGTCTATGCAGACTGTTACAGAACTCTTACAAGTGCAATCCCCTAGATTCAGTAGGCATTGCCCTTCCAAACATTGGTCCTTTCCATCCCCCTCCAGGCCTTCTCAAACCAGACCCAGGGGTAACAGACCAGCCAAACTACAGTCTCAGGGTCTGCAGAGATCTAAGCAATGGAGTGCCCCCACCCCTAAAACAGGGAGTGGTAAGCCACCTCCTTACAGAAAAATCTCACAATGACTTCTGTACTGCACTCCCCAGCACTGCCCAACTGCTTGTGCCCCTAGGAGGAAAACTTGCCCTTCATGCAAGAAACTGGATGTCCATCACACAGGACCGATGGGTCCTCAACATTGTATCCCAGGGGTACAAATTTTATTTCCACTCACTGCCAACCCTAAGCGTGTTTCCAGACCTTCCTCCAAACCAGTGGGCAGAGGCTCAAAGCAAAGTACTTTCCCTGCTCAATATCAGAGCTATTCAGCCAGTTCCAGTAAAACAGAGGGGCCAAGGATTCTACTCCAGACTCTTCCTGGTAGCCAGGAAAGAGGGCTCTTTCTGGTGTTACCAAAATTCAAAATGCTTACCCTGCAACAGCGTCTTTCTGTGGTAGCCAAGGATGCCTGGTTAGTCACCCTAGACTTAAAAGAAGCCTATTTGCACATCCCCATAAGGGAGTCATGCAGGAAGTATCTACATTTCAGGGCAGGATCTATGCATTATCAATTCTCTGCACTTCCCTTTGGCTTATCTATTGCGCCCAGAGTATTCACAAAATGCCTGGCTCCAGCCATTGCATACTGCAGGCAGAGAAATATCCAAATTTACCCATACTTTGACGACTGCCTGATTCAGGCGGACAGTCAGGAATTGTTGTTGCAGCACCCAACATTTGTGAAAAACCTTCTCACTTCCTTGGGGTACACCATCAAGGAAAAGAAATCAAAACTGGTACCCAGTCAAAGGATTGTATTTCTGGGAGCAAGCTTGGACACAACATCCCAGATGGCATTCCTCACTTCAGAAAAGCAAGTCTATCTGACAGCCTACTTCAAATAAATAGTCACCAGAGCCCAGCTATCCACAAGAAAAATACTGCAGGCCGTAGGGTTCATGTCCTCATGTATACTGCTAATTCCATATGCAAGACTGCATATGAGGAAACTTCAATGGTACTTAAAAAGTCTTTGGTGTCAACATTCTCAGGACTTGGAAATGGTCATTCCTAGCATACTCTGCCTAAGGACAGAGTTTCTTTGGTGGGCAGAAGCATGCAACCTCAACAAGGGACTGCCCTTTACTCAACCCCACGCACCCAGACCCTAATCACAGATGCATTAGACTGTGCCTGGGGAGCACACATGGATGACAAATGCATTCAGGGACACTGGAGCCAAGTCAATTTCATCTGCACATCAACCAAAAAGAGATGCTAGCTGTGCAGAATGCCCTGACAGCTTTCAGATCCCTACTGCTTCCAGGACAATTGCTAATAAAAATGGACAACACCACAGTTATGTGGTACATCAACAAGCAGGGGGGACCCACCCTGCAGGTTAGCCATGGCCCTGTGGAACACGGCCTTGGACATGCAAGTCCATCTGCAAGCTCAGTTCCTGCCAGGCAAACAAAACTCACTGGCAGACAACCTAAGCAGAAATCTCCTAGACCCACATGACTGGCAATTGGAGCCCAGCACCTTCAACCTTCTGATTCAGAAATGGGAGACCCCAGAGGTGGATTTCTTTGCCTCCCCCTACAACCACCAGCTCAGCAAATTCTGCATCAGAAATCCTCACAGCAGGGCCTGGAAAGTGGATACCCTATCTTTTCAGTGGGTCAGTCTCTCAATCTATGCCTTTCCCCCTCTGCCCCTTCTCCCAAGGGTATTACTCAAGATAAGACAGAAAAAAGCAAGGACAATTCTGATTACCCCAGACTGGCCACTCCAGCATTAGTACCTACTCCTGCGCAGCCTGTCACCAGTGCCACCCTGGCACCTACACCAGAACCCAACCCTGCTGTCTCAGCAGGAGGGACAGATTTTGCATCTGCAACTGCAAACCCCTAAATCTTGCAGCCTGGTTTATTCCTTGAATTCTCCCCCTGCAACCCTAAGCAAGCAGGTGCTGGATGTCATTCTTGAGGCCTGAAGTCCCAGTACAAGAAAATCCTATGCTGATAAGTGGAAAAGGTTCTGCTCCTGGATTCAGTCTAAAGGAGAGGACACAACAATGCCCTCTCTGTCTCTAATCCTGGATTACTTAGCAGATCTGCTCCACAAAGGCCTGTCCTTCTCCTCCATTAAGATACATGCCTCAGCCATTTTGGCTAATTTCAACACCGAGCCACCTCTCTTCTCGCACCCCCTTATCAAACAGTTCCTGAGAGGGGCAAACAACTTAAGGCCACCAAGGAGAGCACCCACCCATGCTTGGGACCTTAACTTTGTAGTGGAAAAGCTCACGCTTCCCCCCTTTGAACCTGCAGTGTCAGTAGAGTTAAAATTCCCCTCTTGGAAAACAGCCCTGCTTCTGGCCATCACTTCAGCTAGAAGGGTGTCTGAGTTACAAGCACTCATGGCTGTGGAACCCTTCATTATTTTCCATGCTGACAGGGTTTCCCTCAGGACTAACCCTTTCTTTATGCCTACAGTGGTGTCCAGTGTGGCTCTCAACCAATCCATCCATTTGCCAACTTTCTTCCCTAATCCTCAAAGTAAAGGGGAAAGGATCCTGCACTCCTTGGATGTGCACAGCTCAGATCCTACCTTGATAGGACTAAGCCCTTCAGAAATTCTGACCAGCTGCTAGTCAGCTTGCAACAGGGGCAGAAGACAAGGCTATTTCAAAACAAAATGGATAACACACTGCATCCATTTCTGCTACAAGCACCATGGGAAATTCAACCCCTCAGGGGGTCAGAACACATTCCACTAGAACAACATCTACCTCTACAGCATTTCTCAGGGGAGTCCCTACCAAGGACATCCTGGAAGTTGCTACCTGGAGTTCTGTACACACCTTCACCAAGCATTACCACCTGCCTATCTTTTCCAAATCCAGGGCAGGTTTTGCAACAGCAGTACTGCAAGGCATACTAGCCAGCCCTAACCCTCTTCTTGACTGCCTCCACCCTTCTTCAGCTTTGGGAATCCACCCAAGTGTGATGATTGCAACAGTGAAACATGAAAAACATAGTACAATTGTGTACACTTACCATAAATGTAGATGTTTGAGTGTATTCACTGTTGCAGTCCTGGTTTCCCTCCCTCCAGCCCCCTGGTTTTTCTCTCTCTCCCTCTCTCCTCTCTATGGCTATTACTCACCCCTTTCAGGGGAATTGGTATTGGTGTTTACTTTTTACTAGTGGTCCTTTCCCCACTATAACTTGGCTCCCTATTTGGGGGGCTCCTGACATTTGGGGCAAGAAAAACCTGATGTAATGGTGTTGGCTGCCTGTTTTTATACCTCTGATGACTTGTCATCAATCCTGGAGTGACAGCATCCGACACAGAAATAATAAGTCTCTGGTATTTGGGCCGACTGAGGGCTAACTACAGGCAGATAACCCGATGACTGCAACAATGAATACAGTTGAGCATCTACATTTATGGTAAGTTTACACAACTGTACTTTCTTCATGAGTGTCCTCTGCCCAAAGGATCTTGTGGACCTCGTTTTTAGCTGCCCTGTAGTCAGATGATCTTAGAACATGAAATAACACTTGCCTGAGGTACCATAGTCTTGCTCCTTTGAGATATTAGCGCTGGCTGGGATGTTCTCAGTCACTCCCTCCCTCCTTCCTGCTGCCATGATGCTGTTCATGTTAACTTTTATAGTTTTAGTAAAGCCGGTTACTGGATTAATGCCTTTGCCTTGGGAACATGTTAAGGAAGAACTGGATGTCAGAGCTAGAGATCCTTCTAGTCTGTGGTCTTTGTCCTGGCTAGGGGCTGCAACAAAGGAGTTTGCTGGAGAAAAGATGGTCAAGCTTCTCTTGTTTCCAAAAGGCGCAAGTGTTGTGTATTAATTTGGAGATTACCCTTTCCGGTCCAGCTGGTGAATCTGGGAATCTTGAGGCAATGTTACAACTGCCTCATGTACACAGACAACCCTCTCCTCCTCCCAACAAATTCCAACACATGTGAGAGATGCAACCATATAGCCATACTGGAGGCAAAGCTCTCTCAACTCAGTACTGGCGAAACCAGTCAGGAGGAGAAGGAAACCACACTCACTACAATTCCAGTCTCACATAGATCTACCACGACAGCAAACCAAACACATAAACACACAAAAACATACTCTGAGGCTCTAAATAAAAATCTGTCTAAGCAGCAGAGACCTCCAAAGCAGACACCCAAGCAACCGCTACCCCAAAACAAAACACGTGCAACACATAGCTCACAAAGCCAGTGTGCCGAACAGTCACAGCCCTTAAGGCTAAACAACACACCTGATACACTTGTAATAGGTGACTCTATCGTCAGGCACACTGACGTCCCGCTCACCAGGCTGAACAAGGAGAAGGTCATGGTGAGCTGCCTGTCGGGCGCTAGGATCCGCCACATAACACAAGCACTCAGGTCACTCCAAGGCAAGTACAAATATGACTCAGTCATTGTCCATGCTGGTGTGAATGACCTGAGACGTACCTCCCTGGACTACATGAAAAGAGACATAGAGGAGCTCTCTGAGCATGTAGCCCAGGCCGGTATGACCCTGACCTTGAGTAGCATCTTACCCTCATCAAGAATGATGCCACAATATTGAAGATAAGATGATCAATTTCAACAATTGGCTTAAGTATTGGTGTTATTCAAAGGGGATCCAATGCCTGTCAGCCTGGGATGACATGCTCGACAAGTCACGATGTTTCGCTAGGGACGGCTTGCACCTGTCACCCCTGGGCTTTCGGATATTGGCAAAGGTTCTTGCTACCCACATAGTGCCTTTTTTAGGCAAGGCTCAAAATACAAACCCACCTCCATAGGTATCACAAGGGATAAGAAACTAAGAGTAATGCTACTCAATGCCAGAAGTCTAAACCTCAAGATGCACGCACTCGAAACTCACCTTAGCATGGAGAACATCGATATCTGTGCAGTAACAGAAACCTGGTTCAAGGCTCCCGAGAGCACCCCAGCACTACCAGGATGTCCTTCAAGGATGCATCTGCAGTCATAACATATGGGTTGTCCTGCCTCAGGCAGCCCTTCGGTCGGCCGGATTCCAAAGTCTGGGTCTGGCCTCGGCTGATGTCGCACTTCACCCGACGTCATAGCTCCTTGGGTATAAAGGCATCAGCAGACACCATTTTCCTCAGTCTTTCTTGCTGCGCGGTGCCCGAAGCAGAAGCTGTTCGCAAGTGCCGGTCGGTCAGATCCAGAGATTTCAGCTACCGAAGACTTCTAAAAAAGCTAAGTACCCCGTTGGGGACTCTTTCTTGCCTCAGCCGATGTCAGACAAATAATTGTTTAACTTGTGGGAAACAAATACCTCATAAGGATTTCCACTCTTACTGCCTTCCTTGCTTAGGCCCAGACCACGACGTATCAGCTTGTTTAGCCTGTGCTTCCTTCAACCGACGGACACTTAGAAGTCGGTCGGAGTTTGCTGAAGAGTTTTTTGGCTCCGCTTTTGCATATAAATTGCCGTCGGAGACTCCGACTTCACATTTAGCTAAAAAACGCAAGGAAAAGGACCGACACTCGCGGCCCGTGGTTTCGGCTGAAACCACGGTTAGGCCTACCGCGAGTGTCTCGGTTTCAGTTGAAACCGAGACCTCGGTTCTCCCTTCGGCCGAAAGCATGCCTCCGACAACCGAGGCCACACAGGCCCCGGCTGAGTCGGCTACAGAAATTCCTACCAAAGAAGCAGGCACACAAGATTTGTCCGACACCATTCCGTTGGACATCTCTACTCCTGCACGTGGGGCAGCTAGACCCCCTGCTTCTATGTCTATCAAGGCCTTCTCCAGGGCTAAAGCAGCTAAACTTTCCAAGGCCTTACCTACAAAAGCTCCCTCTCACAGACCTACCTCAAGTTCTCAGATTCTCAGCCTTGCTGAGGACCTTATTTCTCTGATCAGGGGATCCCAACCTCACCCAGACAGGGCCTCACAACCCCCTCCTGAAAAGAGGCCTAGGACTGAACCCCCTGAACCTCTCTCCTCTGACTATTCCTCGGATGGTTCAGATTTATCAGATCATCAGGAAGGACCATACTCACCTTATGAGGATTCTGATGCAGAAGACTCCATTCCTTCTGCCTCCCCTCCAGAAGAATTTTCATTTGGGGAAACTCTACACTGAATGAGGGAGCACTTCCAATGGCAGGGTCAGGATTTTTCTGATTCTAGGAAAAGGCTAAGGACTTTTTTACACTTACCACAGAATAGGCCTTTAGCCATACCTCCTGTACTATCAGTTGTTGATGATGCATACAATGATGCCAGTTCTGCCCCTGACTCTCTTCCCCCGGCCCCTGCCAAACCTGACAGATATTACAGGGTCCCGGATTCTCACTTCCACTTGTATAACGCCCATGCTGCAGACCCAGAAACCATTTCTCAGGGCCCTAAAGGTGTTGCAGCTGCCTCTGCCAAAAATCCCCTACCCTCTGAAAGAGAATCAAGAGCATTAGAGAGATGGGGTAAAAAGGTTTATACATCTGCTACTCTTTCTGCCAGGGCTTTAAACTGTCAATTTCACATGATACAGTACCAGGAATTTTTGTTAGATCAGCTGAATAAAAAGCTTTCCTCTCCTAAACCTTTAGACCGCAAGTCCCTTCAGGATTTGGTACACAACTCTCAGCAGGTCAGTAATCATTTCTTAAAATGTGGCTATGATGCACTGGAGGCTTCATTTAGATCAGCTATGACTGGAGCAGTGATTCGAAGGCATGCCTGGCTAAAAGAGCAATCCTTGCCAGACCATGTTAAGTCTAAACTCCTAGATGCCCTTATGGAGAAACAAAGTTTATTTGGCTCCCCTGCACAGGAGGTTCTAAAGAAAGTGGAAGAAAAAGCAAAATCTGTCCAAACAGTCAAGGATTTTCTGCAAGTCCAACCTCCAAGGTTCAGCAGAAATTGGCCTTCAAAGAATTGGTCCTTTCCAGACACCTCCAGAGCACAGAGAGGCAGAAATAGACGCCCAAGAGGCAGAGGTCAATCAAGGGGTGCCTACAGGGGTCGTCAGTGGCAACCTGCCAACCAGAGAAGTGCCGCCACAGCTGCGACTGCAACCACTTCCACAGGACAGACACAATGACTTGGCTCTGATTCTGCCTACCAGGGAACAATTGGAAGCACCCTTGGGCGGAAAGCTAGCTTTATTTTCAAAAACTGGCATTCCATTACAGGAGACAAGTGGACTTTGCAAACAATAGACAAAGGCTACAGGTTTCACTTCCACACTTTACCAAAAAAGAGAGGAATGCCAAACCTTCCACCAAGCCAGAAATCAGAGGCTCTAGCACAAATCATCAACTTACTAAGGATGAGAGCAATAGAAAAGGTACCATCTATGGAACAAGGCCAAGGATTTTATTCCAGACTCTTCCTTGTACCAAGAAAAGAAAATCAATGGAGGCCTATTCTCGACGTGTCCACACTGAACACATATCTCATTGTTCCAAAATTCAAGATGCTGACCCTACAGCAACTTCTTCCCATGTTGGGCAAGGAGTCTTGGCTGGTGACTCTAGATCTCAAGGAGGCATACCTGCACGTCCCTATATGACTAGATTGCAGAAGACACCTCAGATTTCTTGCAGGATCAGAGCATTATCAATTCTCAGCATTGCCCTTTGGCTTATCTACTGCACCCAGAGTATTCACGAAATGCCTGGCATCAGTAATTGCACATTGCAGGCTACAGGGAATTCAAATCTACCCTTACCTGGACGACTGCCTAATACAAGCGGACAACAAGACAAAAATAATAAAGGATTTGGCCTATGTCATACAACTGCTGCAAGCCTTGGGATACACAGTCAACATACAAAAGTCAAGACTAGTGCCATCCCAAAGGATAACATTTTTGGGTGCAGAACTGGACACAATAACTCAGATGGCTTTTCTCACAGAAGAAAAACAAAAGCAACTACCAGTCTACTTCATGGCATTAACAAGACAAACTCAGCTTACTGCAAGGAAAGTCCTGCAGGCCCTGGGTTACATGGCATCCTGCATAATCTTGATCCCACATGCCAGGCTGCATATGAGAAAATTACTATGGTACCTAAGGAATGTATGGTCTCAACACAGACACAGTCTAGAAACCCTGATACCAATCATTCCATGCCTGAAAAAAAAAAAAGAAAAAAAAAAAAAAAAAAAAAGAATTCCTGTGGTGGGCTCAGGCCTGCCAGACCAACAGAGGATTGCCTTTCCACAAACCACATCCAAGGCAGACCATCACCACGGACGCCTTAGACCTAGGCTGGGGGGCACACATGGAAGACAAGTGTATCCAAGGCCTATGGTCCCAAGACCAGCTGAATCTACACATAAATCTAAAGGAGATGCTGGCAGTGAAGCATGCAATCGAGGCATTCAAATCATTCCTCCAGCAAGGACACCTGCTGATAAGGACGGACAATACCACAGTCATGTGGTACATCAACAAACAGGGAGGCACACATTCATATCCTCTATGCCGGATGGCAATGGACCTGTGGAACTTAGGCCTCAATCTCAACATTCAACTGCAGGCCAAATTCGTACCAGGAAAAGAGAATTCACTAGCAGACAGCTTAAGCAGAACTTCCACGGATGCTCACGAATGGATGCTGCATACAGACATCTTCAAAACCATAACAAAGAAATGGGGAATGCCAGAGATAGACCTGTTCGCCTCCCCACTCAACCACCAACTGAAGAAATTCTGCTCAAGAGTATACCACCCACAAGCCTGGAGGGTGGACTCCCCACTACTGAGAAGCATGTCTTGGATGAACTCATGGCCTCTACCTCTATGGCCTTTACTTCTAACGCAGAACAGCTACAAGACCCTGCATCCAAATTTAAAAACGCTGCAGCTAACTGCTTGGAAAATTGCATAAAACAAAACCAACCTGTTTTATCTCAGAGGGTCAAGGACATTATCCTGGAGGCTCGCAGACCCTCCACAAGGAAAACATATTCAGCCAAATGGAAGAGATTCCTCATTTGGAGTGCAGCAAAGGGAACAAATGTCACACTGGCAAACCTAGCACACATCCTAGAATACTTAGCAGAACTGTTCCACAATGGCCTGTCCTATTCTTCCATTAAGATTCATGCATCCGCAATTTCAGCAGAGTACAACATGGATCCTCCTGTCTTCTCTCATCCTCTCCTCAGACAATTTTTGAGAGGGATCAAAAATGTAAAACATCCAAGGAAACCACCTCTGCCTGCATGGGATCTCAATTTTGTGCTAGAAAAATTAACACTTCCCCCTTTTGAACCAGCAGCAACAGCAGACTTACAGTTCTTATCTTGGAAAACTGCCTTCCTGCTAGCAATCACTTCAGCAAGAAGGGTATCCGAGTTACAGGCATTAATGGCAGTGCAGCCTTTCCTTATCTTTCACCAGGATAGAGTGTCTCTACTTTCATGCCAAAGGTGGTATCCAGGGTATCCTTCACCAAGGTCTGATGAAGTCTTACAGTTTTTGTAGACGAAAACGCACTCTGATCTTTCAATAGCGTTTACGTTTTATCTGTGTTCTACTTTGGTTCTGTGAATAAAATCCGTGTGTTCGCTGTTTAAGACTGTTTCCTTGCTTTTGGATTATCCTTGAACCAAGCTATTAATTTACCTACATTCTTCCCTAACCCACAGAACAGGGGGGAAAAACTACTACACACCTTGGATGTACACAGACAACTGCGCTACTATCTGGACAGAACTAAGACCAGCAGAAAAACTGACCAGCTTCTGGTAGCATATGCAACAGGAGTGCAAGGAAAAGCAATTTCAAAACAGACAATCTCAAAATGGATAGGAAATTGCATTCGATTCTGCTACTCATTTCATGGAAAGACAACTCCTGAAAATATCAGGCCTCACTCCACAAGAGCTACAGCCACCACTACAGCTTTCCTACGAGGAGTGGCTACCAAAGACATTTTAGAAGCTACTACTTGGAGCTCCGTGCATACATTTGCCAAGCATTACAGTCTTCCTTTATACTCCAGATCCCGAGCAGGTTTTGCAACTGCAGTTTTACAAGGGATCTTAACTACACCAACATTATCTTAGTGCCTCCTCCCCCAGTTTGGCTATGGTATTCTACCCATATGTTATGACTGCAGATGCATCCTTGAAGGACATAGTACAGTTTTGTACCTACCATAAATGTAGATGTCCGATAGGTATGCATCTGCAGTCAGGATTACCCACCCTCCTTCCCCTCTGTGGTATTCCTAGGGTACTTACCCCTCTTTTAGCTAGCTGGGGGAATCTATTATGGTGTATTTGTTTGTATGTATATATACTTTTTGTTTTCTGCTGTTTGGAATTTTCTACTTTTATACAAATTTAGCCTTCCTAGAGGGCACCTGGCATCTGGGGCAAGAAACACTGAGGAAAATGGCGTCGGCTGATGCCTTTATACCCCAGGAGCTATGACGTCGGGTGAAGTGCGACATCAGCCGAGGCCAGACCCAGACTTTGGAATCCGTCCGACCGAAGGGCTGCCTGAGGCAGGACAACCCATATGTTATGACTGCAGATGCATACCTATCGGACATCTACATTTATGGTAGGTACAAAACTGTACTTTATACCTCATACCATGCTTTTCGGCCCAAAAACTTGGACCGAACCACAAAAGGAGGGGGAGTGTCAATATTCGTCAAAGATACCCACACCTCCAGGTTGGTGGCACAGCACGAAGCATCAGAGACTATCCATGTGCAACTAACAGTGGGTAAAACTGCCTTCCAGTTTATAGCCTGCTACAGACCACCCTCCCAAACCCAGGAACCCCACTCGGCCTTCCTGAGAACACTGGAAAATATGAAGGTCTCTCCAAACACCATTATATTGAGCGACTTCAACTACCCAAACATAGACTGGGAGCATTACTCTAGCTCCAACACCCTAGCCCAAAGGTTCCTAGAATTTATAAACGCAAATGCTATGGAACAACTTGTTACCACTCCCACAAGAGGGGAAAACATACTGGACCTGATCATCACCAACTTGGGGACTCTATGCTCCAGACCAGAAGTGTATCCCTCACTGGTAAGATCAGACCATAAACTAATTTCACTGGATATTCACATCCCGACTCCACCCCCTGCCCTGAAAACCACAGTGAAAAACTTCTCCAAAGCAAATTTCACACTCCTCAAAACCGAGGTGGAATCCTTCAATGCCCCCGGGCCTGTGGAAAATACGGCCCAGACCGCAGAATCCTTTATAAACACATTCTAGGAACACCTTCAGGAATGCATGGATCATGCAATCCCAAATAAAATCAAGACCCAATCCTCCAAAGGCAGACGTCCTGTCTGGTGGACCCCAGCCATAAACAAACTGTACAATAGAAGGAGGAAGCTACTACATGATAGAGCAAAATCCCAAAAAGGGAAGGCATCTCTGATCAGTATTAGCAAAAAACTATGGGCACTCATAAAATCGTCTTAAGGCCAGCTTCGAGAGAAAAATTGCACAGGACACAAATGATAATCGCAAGGCTTTCTTTAGTTATGTTAGGAACCTGGGTGGGAATTCCCAGATATGCTCAAAACAAAAAATACACCAAACCCACAGACATTGCCAACATCCTAGCTGACAGGTTCAGTGCAAACATCCCCCCCTCTCCCCACCAAAAGGGCAAATATCTATCCCAGCAGAGTGCTGCCCCCCCTGACATTTCAGATGCTCAGGTAAGAGCTGCCCTCTCCAAAGCAAAAAAACACAGCATCAATGGGACCAGACGGTGTCCCGGGCTGCGTCCTACATAAACTCCAAGAAGAGCTAAACCCAAACATAAAACTACTGTTCAGTCTCAGCCTTACTACAGGATATGTACCCAAAGAGTGGGGTACAGCAACAGTGGTCCCTCTCCACAAAGGTGGTGCCTCAACGGATCCTGGAAACTATCGCCCCATAAGCCTGACTAGCTTGGTCTGCAAAGCTGTGGAAAGGATCATCATGGACCTCATAAATAAAGATATTGGGGACCTACAGACACTGGATCCTACCCAGTTCGGTTTTGTTAAGGGCAGATCCTGCCTCTTAAACCTGGTTGATTTCTTTGAAACAGTCACCAAGGCCATTGACGAAGGGAAGGTGGTCCACACAGCCTACCTGGACCTCGCAAAAGCCTTCGATACAGTACCCCACTCGGGCATTATAGATAAGCTCACTAGCTTAAATATAAACCTCTATGTCACTAGATGGGTTGCAAACTGGCTCAAGGACAGAACCCACATGGTTAGAATTGCTGGAGCCATGTCAGACTCCAAACCAGTTGCAAGTGGCGTCCCACAAGGCTCAGTCCTGGGACCTTTCTTGTTCGGCATATATTTCTCGGAGGTACAGGCCAACATGGAAGGACTGTGGCTGACCAAGTTCACAGATGACTGCAAACTGGGCGCCATAATCGACTCTCCAGCCGACACAAGCATCCTCCAAAAGGGCCTCATAGAAACAGACAACTGGTGCCAGAGCCATGGCCACAAGCTAAACACCAAAAAGTGTATAGTCATCCCCTTTGGCAAAAACAAAGTGCCCACAAATTACCACAAGTGGTAATCCATTAAGTACAGAAGAAGTAATTAGGGACCTGGGGACCCAAGTTGATAGCAATCTCTCATTTGACAACCACGTGGCCAAAGTGGTTAGAAAAACATTTTATATAGCCCACCTAATCATGAAGGGATTCATATCTAGATCAGGGGAGGTCATCATGCCTCTTTACTCATCCATCAGGCCCATAATTGAGTACAATGCCCCTTTTGGAATGTACCTTACCAGACACCTGCAGCAACTGGAAAGACCCCAAAAGTACCTCACCAAGAGGATCAAAGGGCTCAAACAGATGCCATATGCTGCCCGGTTAAAGAAACTCCAGCTCTACTCAGTGGCATACCGCCTGCTCAGAGGCGATCTGTGCCTGATGTATAAAGCCATGTCCAACCCGGAATTAATAGACATGCTGCACCTCAGAAAATCCAAATCCCATCGAGCTACGTGCTCGAGAGACTTGAACCTCAGCACTGAAATAAATAGGACATGCTGGAGGGACAGATTCATAACCCAGAGGCTCCCTCATTGACTCTCTTCAAGAGGAATCTTGATGAGTGGATGGGAGATCGTAGGTTTACCCCGGGTATCACTTCTGTGTCACTGTTAGACAGAGGCACAGTATACTAACCTTGAAAAAGGACATAGCAAAATTAATTTAAAATGGGTGGCGAAAGCCAAACACACTCTGGCTAGGCTTATAAATGCCCTAGGGCAGATAGCCTAGTATGAACCTATAACTAAAGCTTCCTTACAAGTTGTGTGAGCTCCTTTTCAACTTGTAAGATCTTCACCTTGCATCTGTTGTCACAAAGTGGGGAAAAGAGCACAGGATGTGTACCCTCAACAACCACCTTGCAGGTGCTTCCTGTGCTGTCTGCCCTGGCTGTCCTGCATTTGAGTCATCATACTTGACTACCTGTCATGGTTCAATATTTTATCTTGGGACCTGGGACACTTACCCCTCCATCCTACCTTGAATAGAGTGTGACTTGCTGGCTAAGGTAGAGGAACTTGCCATTGGGTTGGGGGAGGTAATCTGCTGTTTGAACCTCTGAGGCTGGCCTTGATGTTAGATATATGTATTCTGTTTGTCTGATGAAACATTTCCTTGAAGCTGCTGAAACAGTCTTGGGAGTGTCATTTGATATTGGTGCAAAGACCCACACGTGCTTCTCACAACCAAACCCCGCATTTAGTGTGAGGTACCTTGCTTGTGAGGACCCTGAAGCCCAATGTTCACCTGCTTGTGTTGCCTTGCATGCTGCATGATTCTAGGCCATCCCCTTTGAGATGGCTTGGTAGAGGATGATTCCCCAAACTTTCTGTTCTGTGAAGATAGTTGTGAAGATCAAGAGGCCCTCATTGTAGGAACAGTCAGACAGACAGTGATAAGGAGACCTTCCCTTCCTTATAGCTCCTGTCCTGTTGATCCTTTCCTTGAGGAGGCCCATACACTTGTACAATATGGACCAAACTATTGTATGTGTGCCTTAATATCTAAAATGCCTAAATAACTTTCCAAGAGCCAGACAGATGAAGAGAGTTGTGTATCTACATCCACCACCCTCAGTTTACTCTACTCTCTCTCTACTGCAACCAGTCTTGAAGGCTGACATCCTGCTAGCTTGGTAGTATTCACCAAATGTATCATTTTGTGCTCCTCTGAAGGTGGATATTATATATAACCATAATGTAGGGTTAAAGCAGCCTGATTAGGTATTGTAGGGCTGATTCTTATGTGATCCAGTTGGTGCAACCTTGGTCTTAAAAGGCCAAAACCTTTTTACACCTTATCTTCTAACAGGGTAGTTTAAGGCTTTGATCTGTGGTCAAGAGTGCTTTACTTTACTTTATACAGCTCTGGAATTGAGATCACTTGATTGCCTGTCTCACCTATCCCAGTTGCCTGTCTCACCTATCCCAGTTGCAGTCTTTCACTGTGGACCAGGCTGTAGAAAAGTTGTCAGATTCTGGGATAAATGAAGCTCTTTAAGGATTCTAACCATAAAATTTGTGGAGTCCTTTCACATAGCCTACCTCAGCCTTGTCTTTGATTATTCTACAGCTAGGACAGCATGCTCAAGAATGTACCTGCTTGGTGTAGTATGACTCAATTTTTCCTCCTTTATTTTATTCTCAGTTGAGAAATCTTAAGTTTTTCTTTGAACATTTTGGATACCTGTGGAATTAATTTCTTGTTCTTTGTTTTTGTGTCTCATTGAAAAAAATTATAAAAAGAAATTTGACAAAAAAAAAAAAAAAGGCAAAGCATGTTGGCATTCTTGACCCCCCTCCCCCACATGCACTTCCAGGGTGAAGTCCTGTCTAGAGAGACCTTTAAGGACAGGTCAAGGATAGCCCAAGCAGGCAACATGCATTGACCTGCTGTTCGTTTCTCTGGTACCCTACAGCTTCTGCTTCTTTTTTTCTGACTATTCCAGTTCTCCAAGAAAAAAAGAAATACCCCACTTCTAATTTTGTGAGGGGGATAACTGATGGTGCAACATTTACCTGCAGTCTTAAAAATTCTGAAGGATTGGACTTCTAAGATAGCTGCACAGTGATCAACCATTTAACTTCAGCTCTGTCAGTATAAACTGAGAAAATGGAGTGCCATTGAAACTGTTTTGGGGTAAAATTTACTTACTGGCTAGTAAGTACACTGTTTGGATGGCCAAAAAGATGAAATTTGGAAAACCTGAAAAAAAAATCAACCAGAGAAAATGGAGAGAAAAAACTAACTGTTTGGCAAAAAGCAAGTCAGCCTTTAGCTTTGATTTGAGATGGCTTCCAGTAATTTAGAGGAAAAAAATAAATATAATGTACTTAGAGGTGAATAAAATAAATGAAACAAGGGAATGTATCGTCTGAAATAATAAAAGGCTGGAAAAATAGAAGTTCAACTAGCTGTTCAAATGAGCTGATTAACTGCAAAAATCAGAGGCTGAAATGAAGAGAAAAAGCTGGCTGAGTATGAGGCTTTACTAGAAGAGCTGTTTCAAAAAAATAGTTGAATTGGAAGACAAGAGCAGGCAGAGAAAATCTGTGATTTTTTTAAAGTGCCAGAAAAACTGCAAAGAACAGACTGTATTCATTTTATGAAGGCACTATTAAGCAGTATGACTGCTGTTCCACAGCTAGATGTGTTAATTGAAAGGGCACATTAAGTGTGTGCTCCAAATCTGTCCATGAGAAGTTCGCCAAGGCCTGTATTAGTAAGGATGCAGTCATACCAGCAGAAAGAGTTTATCCTGACAGAATTGGGGCAGAAGGGCAAAGTATGAAAAAATGGAGGCAGAGTGTTTTTTGAAAATGATTACAGCTGTGCGCCACTTAATGTCCTTCTGCACAATGTCCGACTGCATTTACGTCCATAGCGCGCCAAATGGACATAAATCGAATGGCCATTGTGCAGACAGATGTTAAGCAAGGCACACTGCAAAGTATAGGGTGTTTGCTTAATGTCTGAACCGCTTAACATTCTGTGGGATAAAACCTATCCCGGACGTTAAGCGGCGCATACCTGAATTCATTGTACACCAGACAGAAGAGAAGCAAATTTATCCCAGCAGTCAGAAAATGTTGAGAGGCAGGTGTGAGACTCAAACTGCTGTATCCAGCTGTCTTCAAAGTATTTTTTTTTCCTGGAGGATCAAAGACATTTTTGATGTAAAACAGGCTACAGAGAAAATAAAAAAAGTTTATCCAACAAAAAGTGAGTCCGCAAACAGAAGAGGACTATGTTTCTTATTTCTCTGACAGTACACTTCGTAGAGAGACTTTTCCAGTTCTTTTCCTATGTTCAAAAGGAAAATGCTTGAGAGAGAGAGAATCAGAAAAATCAGGAGTACCTTGGACTTGAACCAGAGCCTGGTCGTTGGGAGATGGAAATGAACAAAACACTGAAATTTGTGAATAAATAGACAATAAATCATCAGTTACATTTGTGAAATACAACCTTTGAAGAAAAAGTGGCTGTAAAAGACTGGACTTGTGTTGACTTTGTTAAACTTGTGTATATACTATAAATTATATACCGCACTCTGTCATTAATGTTTAGAAGGACACTAAAAGGGGAAAGAAGTAACTAAGTAAACTAATTTTTGTTATTAGTATTTGTAAAAAAAAAAAAAAAAAAAAAAAAAAATAATCATGATGTATATTTATTCTTATTTATTTGTCTTTGTTTACTGGGAAAATCTGACTAGGTAATACACATTTTCAACGGTGGCCTGTGGAAAAAAGCTCCATTTGCTTACATTGCATTATACCAAGTTCCAGTTTAACACGGAGTAGTTATAAACTGCATGTTATATTAGTAAAGCAGTTTTGTGAATTGTGCACTCAGGGGTATTTTAAATGGGGGTGGGGGGAGTCTTTTCAGTGACTGTTGTATACTAAAGTAAATATTTTTTTTTTCTTGTAAGACATATAGGCTTTGCTTATAACAGGTTTTGCATTAGCATAAATTTTTTGAAGGGTATGAAGTATGCATCTCAAATGTCTGTCATTATTTTCTAACTTCAGTCTTTAATGATTTGCCACTAACTTGCCAGAAAACCACAGTTTTATGAAAAACGGACCAAAAATAAATTGCAAAAATCTGGACATCTGTGAAAATCTGTACAGTTGAGAGGTGTGTTTTACAGTACAATGAAAAGGCTAAACAAAAGCAAGTTTAATGTTACTATACTGTGATCTTGTGCTGCTGAGTTGGGGTGTAAAAGTGCACTGGTTGTATTATAAGAAGAATTAAGATACTCTCTCTTATTTATATAATGGTGAATCTCTGATTAATGCCATTGGCTTAAGCTATATACAAGTTTTTTTCTTAGATATGTACAGATTTTCAGTTTTTTTTTCCATTAGCAAATGTTCAATTGAGTCAAGAAGTCTGCAGCTGAAAGCGGCTGTACAGTCTGTTCTGAGTGAAATGTAGAGTGCAAGTAGCAGTGCTGTAGGAGACACGTGGAAATAAATGAGCATCTTAATTTGACAAAGAAATGATTTCAAGATAGATATTTGACAGAGTATCAGGGATAAAGGAAAAGGAGAGTAAATACACTCATTGCTAGAAGGGCTTCAATACTGATATAATATGGGCAAAAATACTATAATAGATTTGTGATAGTAAGGGACTATTGGCAAAGGAGGAGGATTAGTCTGGTATGCATTTATATTCCACCAAAAACTGATATTATGGAGTTTAAGAAAATTTTAGGAAAAAATGATCAGCTTTCAGAAGGGAATATTGCACAGTTGGGAATGGAACTTGATATGCAATAGTGAGGGGGGACCAAGTTGACAGCGCTCATCTGCCGGTAAGGATCTTTGAACTTAAAGGAGAACCAAGTGTTTGTCTTTTCTTTAACTGGACGAGAGGGAGAAAGAAGCTATAGATCAGACCTCTTCACCTCAGACCAGGAGAAGCCACAACTGTTCCGTGAAAGCCAAAGGAATTACTAGCCAAATAACAGGATAATGAAATCCAACGAGAACTACTTAAGGACTGAGGACCTCCTAACTACCAGGCAAGTTACCATGCTTAATGAACGTATAACAGGAATTACTTAGAAGGACTAACAAAGGTTAAAGTATTACAGAATAAGGGAAATCTCAAAGAATAAGAGACACAAATGTAAAGTGCTAAAGGGAAAATAAATGAGTATTTGCAGAATATGCAGATTTAGAAAGATTCTGATAAGCAACTTTTTTTTGCTTATAGCTTCAGAGCAGAAAAACTTTTAGCACAATGATTTAATCAACAGAAAATATAAAGGTTTGTTGCCAGACTTAGAGAGCCTATAACAAGAAAAGTAACCAGAAATCCTGCAGATGTATTAATGATATTTTAGACAAATTTGCGTAAAAAATTCTGAAGCAGAGAAATATGTAAATCGGGCGGCCACGGTGGTGCAGTGGTTAGCATTGCCGCCTCATAGTAAGAGGTTCTCCGGTTCAATTCTCAGCTGGGGTGCCTTCTGTGTGGAGTCTGCATGTCCTCCCTGTGGTCTTGAGGGTTTACTCCGGGTGCTCCAGTTTCCTTCCATATCCTAAAGACATCCCAAAGCAGGTGGATTGGACACTCTAAATTGGCCCTAGGTATGAGTGTGTGTATGCGTGTGCCTTCCGTGGAAGGTTGGGCGTTAGGCTGGCAACTCAACACCGTAAAACTCCACTGCCAATCATGAGTGGGCAGGTGATCTGCTGTGGCAACCCCTAACCAGGAAAAGCCAAAAGAAGAAGAGAAATGTGGAAATCCGAAAGAACATAAATGGAAGTATTTATGGAAGATGTAATTATGCCAAGGTTAGTGATAGGTGTGGATGAGATTGGAATCAGTCTTCAGTATAATCAGTCTTCAGGAAAGTCTCCGGCAACAAATGGTATTCATTTGGAAGTTTGGAAGTTAGGAGGGAAGAATGTAGTGAAGATCTTGTTCAACAGTATTTTAGAATGAGGGGACCCGCCAAAATGTTATAAGAAAGTTGTGGTGGCTGTATTGTATAAGCATAGTAAAGACCCATCAGACCCAGCTTCATACAAACCCATTTCAATTTTAAACAATGGTTATAAAGGAATGGTGAATATGCTGCTAAAAGTGATAGATATGTATCGGTGTGGTTTTGTGGAGACAAAACATATGACAACATTGATAGAACGATGATCCAGAGGAAGTAGAATGCAAGAAAATTCCATTGTTGTTGGGTCTTCTGTCAGAGAAAGCCTTCAAGTGAGTAAGCTGAGATTTTATGAGTAGGGTAGTGGAAGCATCTGCATTCCCTGATACATTAATAAAGTTAATTAAGAGGATATACGAAGGGTCTGAGGCAATAATTAAAGTGCGAGAGTTCTTGTGATAAGTTGTTTGAATAGAGGAACCAGGCAGGGGTGTCCTGTTTCCTTTTTGTTATTTGCTTTATATTTAGTGCTATTGACAAAGAAAATACAGGACCCAGAAATGCAAGGATATAATTGCTATGGTAATCAAGAAAAGTTAGATTATTTGCAATCAGTATGTTTTTCCTGATAAATCCCGAAAAGGACATTTCATTGATGTGGAGCATCGGCATTTCATTGATGTGGAGCATCTTGAGAAAGTTTCAGATCTTTTCAGGATATGAAATTGTGATTATAGCCTTTGTTTTATCTTTATTAAAGTATGTACCTAGACATGAATTGGTTCAGCAGTGCTCCTGTTTATAGGGACATGTCAAGATGAAGTATTTAGGAATATGGATTGAAAAGGCTTCTGTTATGGCAGCAAAGAATATGTGAGAAGTGACTAAACAAAACATAATACAAAAACTGGGTTGAGCATTGGTACCGTGGTTACATTGTTAACCTCGGAGACATAAGGTACAAGGTTTGATTCTCCCCCCTGAAAGGGAAATTGGCTATGCTTAAAATGGCCCCCAAGAGCAGCTAGCCTAATACTTACCTATGATCCAATGAACCATGAAAATGAAAGCTCTTGTATATGGATAGTAAGTTACAAACAGTGAAACTGTTTTTTGATTTTATATATGGGCAAGGGATATTTTTATCAACTAGAGGAGAGGTTGTAGACAATAATTAATAGAGTTGAAGGAATTTATCGGGGAAGGAAAAGGGCCAGAGTTATGTGAGATAAGTTGATCTAATTAGTAGAATAAGGTGCTTTAGGATTACCAGATTTAAAGGAATATTTTAGAGCTATTCAGTTAAGGCTGATGTACATAATACAAGCAGAAGGTTATAATTCAAACTGGAAAGGGGTGGTGATTTAAGTAGATAGAGGAAGTTCAAGAAACAAGAGTGGGATTTTGTATGCAGATCTTTAAGGAGAATAGTAACCATACTGAATATATATAAAAGTGCAGGAAGTATTCTAAGATCTAAGGCAATACGAGAATGTAAAAGGAGACTTTGTCAATAGGAATGACTACAAGTTGGAGTATAGAAAATAGGCACGAGGAAGTTGGAATTTAATAGGGATGACTGCAAGTTGGATTACAGAAAATAGGCACGAGGAAGCTGGAATTTACTGGAGAAAACTAGCAAAACTACTGAGGTATCAGTATTTTTTATTT